>NW_021703774.1:45688812-45734503 GCF_005190385.1 Monodon monoceros | reverse complement strand
AAAAAAAAAAAAAAAAAAAAAAAAACTACTGAGAAACTCTAAGTATTCTATAACACTGAATTGGTTGATTAATCAAGACTTTCCTCCTATGGAGTACAAAGACCTTCTTAAAAAGTAGGCAGAGACTGATGTATCTATTTTTAAAATCTTTTAATATAAGTATTTTGTCTCCCAATTGATTTCTCCACTTTTCATAAGATCTTCTAAATAGCAATTTCTATCCACTAGGTATGAACAGGCCAAAGGATTACAGGATAGACTAGACTCTTTATGATTCATCATTACCATCCAATGCTGTGAATGCGGTGAGCTTGTTCTGAAGTGTAAAATAAGAGAGCCAAATCATTTAATGTGGGTGATGCATTTGAAATTAGGATAACCAACAAATACACCTAAAGACATCAAAAGAAGCTCAGTTTAAACCTCAGGCCTTACTGAGTGGCCACAGTTCATGGACAACTTAGCTGTGTGCTCTTAGCTAACTAAGCCTCGCAACCTGCCAGTGTTTCCTATAAGTGGGGCTAGCACAACCTTACAGAGTTCTTCACGTAAGTGGGTAAGTATGTGACATTATACAAAACATAGGATAGTCAGGTAAACTAAGTTTTTGTGGGGCCTGAAGCTTGTACAATTTGGGGCCTTCCTTTAAAAAAATATATACAATCACAAATGCAAAAGTACGGATAGAGCTGGAAAGAGGCCTATAAGCTCCGTTACCTCCACATGGGAAATCCACGTCTGTGTGGTCACTATATTTATTTTAAGCCAGGGGAAGAAGGCAGAGCAGTCGCTTCCTTTATGTCACTGTGTCATCGGGCGTGTGCATGACTGTACTTCCCTTCCACTGCAGACGCCTCAGCGGCAGTCTGTCCAGGAGAACCTGTTTGGCGTGCTCACTGCATGACGACAGTGGGTGCGGCTGGGAAGGGAGTGCCTGGCCTCCAGAATGTGCCCAGAGGCTGCAGAATCAGACTTCTGCCAAAGGAAGAAAGAGCGCCCCAGGGCAGGCATTCGCTGGAGCAACGGTGGATGACTTGACTGGGGACAGCGCACACTATCTACTTCACTAAACCTTTTAATCTCAGAAGTGGAAGAGGCAGACTCAATTCTTAAAGATCACTTCTTAAAATAGAATTCCATCCACTTCTCTCCTCAGGGAATTATATATATAATACCAAAGACAGTCCAATACTGGACTCGCCTGCTCTAAGCGTTCACCATACAGAACAAGAACATAAACTCTGGACAGCAAGGACTCAGACCCTGATGTTTCAGCCAGGACTTGGTGCCAGGTTATTTTTATTAAAACAAAACAAGATAGCAAACATAACAAAAACTGCTATTTTAATGAGTTGAAATATCTAAACTCTTAAGCTTACCCTTCTGAGTCTATTTTTCTGGAGCCTGTGAGATGGTAGAGGACAGGGGTATAGGACAGGGGTCCTCAACCCCCGGTCCTCGGCCTGTTAGGAACCGGGCCACACAGCAGGAGGTGAGCGGAAGGCCAGCGAGTGAAGACTCACCTGCCTCTCCCCATCGCCCCCATTACCGCCTGCACCATCCCCCCTCACCCCCCCCCATCCCTTGGAAAAATTGTCTTCCACGAAACCGGTCCCAGGTGCCAAAAAGATTGGGGACCGCTGGTATAGGATAATAATAGTGTCCAAATTATTTAGGGAGCCCATTTCACTGGGCACCCCAGAGTACCCTGTGGGTGTCTGCGCACTTAAGTGGCATTGTGAAGAATATTCTGGTCAGAAAACACTGAGTAGAGCTTCAATGTAGGACTCGAACACCTCAGTTAGTTCCCATTTACCAAAGGGAAATGATTTTTGGTAGTTATAGATCTGGTACTAAAACAGAACCAATGCATGCTCACCTAGCATGCTGAGAGTCTATTCTGTGACTTTCTGAAATAACCTAGGAGAGAGGCTTGCCACCTGTGAATGATGAACACAAATTTATCCAGGCCTATGTCAACGTCAGCAATCAGGAACTTTAGTTTCTGTTCATATGACGTCATTATATCAAGGAAAGTTTTCTCAAGTTTTCCTTACTGACTCTTGAGTATCTCAGAAACTTTAACGACTTGTCATTCTACAGCTGTGTACCGAGAATCAGCTCTGGGTGAGGCCCTGACTATGTGGTGGGGATCAAGCTGTGTACAAAACAGACAAAACCCCACCCTTATGGAACTCACATTCTAGTGGGGGAGGCATAATAAACAAAAGATAGATGAAATATGTGTTAGCTAACCATGTAGCACTTCATATGTTCCAGATACCTTTCTAAGAACTTTACAGATATGAAACCTACAACCTGATGAGGTGAGGACTATTATTATTCCCATTTTATAAATGAGAAAAATGAACAATAGAGAGATTCTGTCTTGACTACCTGGTAAGTAACATGGCGGGGCCTTGAACTCCGGCACACGGACTCCAGGACATACCTGCATCTCAACCACCACATCATACTGACTCTAAGTGGCACACCGACGTCTAGTAGGGTCGAAAGGAAAATGATTCTCTGTGGAGAAAAATAAAGCAGGGAAAGGGGGAAAGAAAATGTTTAGGGGGTGTGGCGGAGCTTGCAGTTTTATACAAGGTGGTCCAGACAGCCTCACTAAGATGGCATTTGAGTAAAGAGCTGAACCACATGACTGTCTGGAGAAAGCACCTTCCTGACAGAGGCATGAGAAAGTGCAGAGTCCACAAAGAGGAAGTGACTACGTGACTAGAGGTGAACAAGAAGGGGGACACTGAAGGAAAGGGGGCTGGAGGTGGGCCAGGGTGCACAGTGTAGGACCTTGAGGCCATTACAAGGACTTTGGCTTTGAGAGTGAGACGGAATGCCATCGGAAGCTTTTGTAACCAGGAGTAATGTGGTCTGAGCTATACTGTAATAGGAGGATTCTGGCAGTGGTGTTAAGGTAGACTAGACGGGGCAACAGCAAAAGCAGGGAGGCGAGATAGGAGGCGATCACAATAATCTGTGCAAAAGCTGAGGGGGCCTGTATTAAGGTGACTTCAGTGGAGGTGATGAGAAGTGATCCAATTCTGATTATGCTCTGAAGGTAGAGCAGGGCAGCAAGATCTACTGTGAGAATGGGAGGAGTCAAGAATGACTTTAAGGTGCTTGGACTGAAGTCCAAAAGGATGGGAAGACTGAGGCATAAGAGGAGCAGGAGGCAGAATACAAGGAGCTCAGCTTTGTGTTACACCGGGGATGTGAACTCTCCGTCCAAATGGAAATTTCAATTAGGAAGTTGAATCTGATCTTAAGAGTTCAGGGGGGCTGTGCAAGGAGGCTAAAGATATTAAGGTGAAAGTCGTTAGCAGATGTGCTTAGAGTTGAGACTAGCTGAGAAAACCAAGGGAGTGAGTATAGACAGAAAAGAGACGAGGTCCAAGACCTGAGCCTTGGGTGGTTTCTTCTCCATTAGGAGGGCACTTCTGTGTTAAGGGGTCAGAGAGATGAGGAGGAATTGACCAAGAAGGGGTGATCGGTGAGGTAGAAGAAAAGCCACATGAGCATACAATGTCCTAGAAACAAAGAAAAGCGTTTTAAGGAGAAAGAAAGGAACGGTCAGTTATGTTAAAGGATGCTGAAAGATGCAAGAAACGAAGGCTGAGAATTGGCCGTTGAACTTTACACCATGGAGGGCCTGGAAGGCTGTGGCAGGGGCTGTTTCAGTGGAATGGTGGAATGGTGAAGGCTGAGGCCTAATCACAGTGGTTGGAGGGGTTTCTTGAAATCTAACTGTAGCAGTTTCAGAAGGTACTGGGAAGAAAGAACCCCGGGCAGGGCATGGATAGACAACTCTTTTGTTGTCCGCAAGGGAGACAACTGTAGAAGGGGCAGAAAAATAGGGCGGATGCTGAAGTGTAGCACAGGTTCAAGGGAGTTATTTTTTTTATATAAATTTATTTATTTTGTTTATTTTTATTTTTGGCTGCATTGGGGCTTCGTTCCTGCACACGGGCTTTCTCTAGTTGCAGCGAGCGGGGGCTACTCTTCGTTGCGGTGCACAGGCTTCTCATTGCCATGGCTTCTCTTGTTGTGGAGCACAGGCTCCAGGCGTGCAGCATTCAGTAGTTGTGGCTCACGGGCTCAGTAGTTGTGGCTCACAGGCTCTGTACTTGTGGCTCGCAGGGTTCAGTAGTTGTGGCGCACATTCTTAGTTGCTCCGCAGCATGTGGGATCTTCCCAGACCAGGGCTTGAACCCATGACCCCTGCACTGGCAGGCAGATTCTTAACCACTGCACCACCAGAGAATCCCCGGGAGTTATTTTTAAGATGGGAAAAATCCAGAAGAGAAAGAAAAACTGATGGCACAGGAGCAAAGGTGAAGAATCCCTTTCCAGGGGGTGGGGTGCTATCCTTGACAAAGGTAGGGGGGAGCCCTCCTGTTGGCCTGGGATGAGGGATGTGACAGTGGGACAGGTGAAAGGAGGGCAGGTTATTGGATGTGGCAGTAAAAGTGTGTGGTAGAGGCTCTCTTCCGAGGGCTTCCACTTTCTCAGAGTCTTGGGAAATAGGTCAGCAGACAGTGGCATGGGGAGGAGGTGTGAGAGGTTTGGAGAAAGGGGGGAAGAGAAATAGTCTTTGAGGGGAATGGAAGAAAGGCAGCCTAGGGAAATGGAGCCTGATCGCTCACAACCCCTTGAGGTTAATAAGTATGAATTCAAAATGTGACAGTAAGTTGTACGTGGGATGTTAGTGGGACTCTAGGGGAGGGATTCTAATGACTGACCATGGCATTTAACATGGGTGAAGGGGGCTGAGATGGCAAGAGGGTGTGGGAGGAGTGTAAATGTGGTAGGTTCGGTGGTATTTTTAAAGTCTGGGCACTAGAGAGCCTGACCTCCAAAACTCAGAGGTTGTGATTAGAGATTGGGTGCTTGAAACTGAGGTTCTAGAACAGTGACTTGGAATGGCAAGGTCTAGATGTGATTGCGAGACCGAGTAGCTGAGTAGGGTATGTTTTACTAGAGAGTTTACTTGGTTAAGCATTACAATCTTCTCTCTCTTTCAATCCTGTCCCAGTGGAAGCTACCTCAGTAAATTGTCCAAAAGTTTTAATTTTCAAATGAAGCTGAATGAAATCTTTGTTTACTGGCAGCACATAGGCCATGAGTAAACCACTGTGATTCACAGATGCCCTGACTGTCTGCATCCTGCACCCATACACATGACTGGGACATTTGGTGGAAATGGATGGGTTTGAATCTCGAGTGAACATTAGCATACATACCTGGTGTCGATGAAGTATACTTGAGTAGTTTCTGTAAAGCCAATGGTTTAAGTAGGGATATTTGATTTGCTCTAACCAAATATCAGATTACTGTATTTCCTCTTGCGGTTGCCATGTGCATTCTGCAAATTGGCCTTCTTTGAAGTGTTCCCCTCTAGGCAAAGAATTTGAAAACCATTTACCCAGAAATCCTTAATCAGAACACTTAATTGGACTGAATTTTTTTCAGCAATTGATTTAACTGAAAAGAAAAATATCTCAAGAATATAAGCTCATATCAATTATCTCACTAAAAAAGAAAGACAAAGAACTATCTAAAATTTCCAAGTGAAGTCAGAGGATGGGCAAAAACTTGGCTTACACTGTTTATATTAACTATAGGGCTGAAGAGTAAAAATAATGATTAAGAATTAACAAGATCCAAAATCTTCCAGAAAGATTATAATAATCATGCTAAAGCAATGATGGAAATAGGTCAGCATCCAATGTGGATGACACAGAGAGGGCACCTAATTTGTTAAAGGCGTGAATGCCTTAGTCTGCAAAGCGAAAGTGCCATATTTAAGAAAAAACTGTTAGCTGACGTTTAGTTAGCAATAAACCATGTTCAACCACACCATCTCCTTTCCTGAGCTTTCTATTTAATCAAGGATTCTCCATTTGCTGTGTGTATAGGAAGTGAAAAATTGAGAAGGCCCTGAACTGACCAGGGTAATTCTTTTAAAAAATGATCACCACGATTACAGTAAAACTGTTCAAGGGCTTTTTTCCTTCTGCTCATTTTAATGGCCTGGGATACTAGATCAAAATGCAGGCCTGTTTTTAGGTGTTTGTGAAAGCACACCAGAACAGGATAAGACAGGAACCAAAGCCTCCACCTCTGGGAAATGGATGCTTCCATACACCATGCGGTGGGTGGGTTTCCAAAGAAATGTGTCAGAGCCATGGAATGCTGTGACTAAGTCTGTGCCCGACCTGAGCATGTTAGAGATCTCTCTGTCTTGGAGTAAATTCTGGAGAAATAAGCCCTCACCTATTTCTGTCAGCCTGTGCTTTGGAAGCAAATTTTGAATTGCTTTAAGAGAAAAAGTATTCTGATAGAATGAAGACAGTGGTGGCTGAAGTTTGATCTGACCAAAGAGATATGGAAACCTTATAAGCTGATCCAACAATAATCTTTCCCCATTTTCTTTCAAATTAACCCCAAACATATACTTTTTAGTTTTATAAGAAGTCTTTCCAAGGAGAAGTTCAAGTGGATTTTCAGCTACCCAGCCAATTATTCTAATTGTAATTATTCTAAGACATGGAATTTATTCTCAAGTTGTTTGGTTGTGTGTGGTATGTGGTGAGGTGTGTGTGTGTGTGTGTGCGCGTATGTGCGCGCGCGCGCGTGTGTGTGTGATTTTTTAAGAGCATGTTAATACTAGATCAATCGAAAGAGAGAGGCATAGAGAGAGCTTTCTTTCTGAGGAGGGGCAGGATTCATGCCTACAAAGGGAGCCTAATAGCCTGGAACACTGAGAGCACATTTTCAGGACATGCTGAGGTAACCAGTTTAAACTTGCCAAGGGATGCTTTTCCACTTGGCTCACAGCTATTCATTTATATTGGTTCTGATCATCCCACTCATTTTATTTTTAATTCCTTATTCATTTTCAGATCTTTCCATATAGGGTTACTGAGGAATTGCTAATTTCATAGCTGCCCTTTGTGATGCTCAACTAGAAGATTGTCAGGTTTTAGAAATCTTGGTTTTATCAAATGTCCCCCATGCCCAGCTTAAGAACACTCCAAATAGTAATACTTAATTACAGAAAGTGGCGAGTTTGCAGGATATCAATTTGAGGGATGTTGGCTTTAGACTTTCTTCAGTGACGTTTGGGAAAAAAAAAAAAAATTCATTCAAACAAAGACTAGACTAGAAAAATTAGTTGAGGAGAAAAGACAAATCCCCCACAGAGAAGAATTCCAAATAATTTATCTAAACACTCTGCCCTCAAAGAGGTGGAGGGTAATTCCCTAGCACTTACGTGTGGGCAACATATAGTGACTTCCTTCCAAAGAGAACTGTGTGGAAAAATGGGGGGATAGTAACTTTACAGTGGAGAAACGTGGCAAACACTACCTCAGCCAGGTCGTCAAGGTCAACACCGACAGTGATAAGTGATGTTGACAATGTGTATCCTCGATACAATTAAATGGCACTGACCTTTGTGGTCTTCCTCCTAAAAACCCACAACCCCAGTCCAATGATGAGAAAACATGGAACAAGTACTCCTCAAAACTGTCAAGGTCATCGAAAACACAGACGGTCTGAGAAACTGTCACAGCCAAGAGGAGCTGAAGGAGACGTGACAAGTAAATGTAACGTGGTATCCTGGACGCACTCCAGGAACAGAAAAAGGACATTAGGTAAAAACTAAAGACATTTGAATAAAATATGGCTGCTAGTTGAAAACAATGTATCAGCATTTGTTCATCAGTTGTAACAAATGTACCCTCCTAAAGTAAGATGTAATGGGGAAACTGGATGTGGGCTGTATGTTAATAGAGAATTCAGAGAGAACTATGTACTCAATTTTCCTATAAATCTATAACTTTTCTAAAAAATGAAATCTATTTTTTAGAAATTGGCTGACAGGTCTTCCCTGGTGGCGCAGTGGTTGAGAGTCTGCCTGCCGATGCAGGGGACACAGGTTCGTGCCCTGGTCCGGGAAGATCCCACACACCGTGGAGCGGCTGGGCCCGTGAGCCATGGCCGCTGAGCCTGTGCGTCCGGAGCCTGTGCTCTGCAATGGGAGAGGCCACAAGAGTGAGAGGCCCGCATACCGCAAAAAAAAAAAAAAAAAAAAAAAATCCAGGTTAGTCTTAGCCCTAGAGCCAGAGTTTTTTGTTTTATTGAAATATAGTTAATTTACAATATTGTGTTAGTTTCAGGTATACAGCAAAATGATTCAGTTATATATATTTTGTTCAGATTATTTTCCATTGTAGGTTACTGTAAGATATTGAATATAGTTCCTTGTACTATATAGTAAATCCTTGTTGCTTATCTATTTTATGTAGTGTTTATCTGTTAATCCCATACTCCTAGTTTATCTCTGCACCCACCCCTTTGGTAACCATAAGTTTGTTTTTTATGTCTGTGAGTCTGTTTCTATTTTGTATATTCATATGTATTATTTTTTAGATTCCACATATAAATAATATCATAATATTTGTCTTTGTCTGACTTACTTCACTAAGTATAATATTCTCTAGGTCCATCCATATTGCTGCAAACGGCAATATTTCATCTTTTTAATGTAGAGTGAGTGTTCTTTTAACCTCTCTTATTTGTGGACTTCCCTCCCCCATTCACTCCTTCTCTTCCAGAGACTCAAAGGCTCATACTTTCTTCAACAGGAATTATCCTTGGGATATGAATGGCCAAATTTGTTATGACCCATGGGGTCAGATGTACTGTGTGGATTCTATAGAGGAATAATGGAGGAGGGGCAGGTGCTGTGAGCAGGGTGGGAAAGCAGCACTCTCTGAAGTAACGCCTGGATTTTAATTACAACGTTGGCCCTGATCCCACACTCAGATCCCCTCAGGGATGTGCAGTGATACTGAATCCCATCCTATAGTTGATTCTAGCCCTAAACCTAACATTGTGCCCATCTGATGTCTTGGAAGCAACCCAAACTTGGGACATTTTCAAGTGGTTTCTGTAATGAGCATTAGTGAACCCACAGGTGTGCCTAAGTGAGGATTTGTGAGGGGGAGCATACTTTCCCAACCCTGTATTTCAGAAAGGTTCGTTCCCTCTTATTTACCAAATAAGGTGAAATCGTATATACAAGCCCAAATGAAGACAGCTAGGTGCTCTTTCATGTTTGCAAAAGATGTGCATAAGACTTTGAGACAGTAATTTAAACAGCAACTTCTCAAACGCTGCCCTTTTCCATAAATTTCCTTAAAGTGTCAGAAAGTTCACAACTTAATGAAGACCCTTAGAAAGGCTAGTCATAGAATAGACCCATTCAGTTACTTCATATAGGCGGCTAAAAAAATAAAATATTCCATCACGACTTCCTGTTGGAAAACTCAAAGCTAGTTCAGATCACTTGGAGGGAAGACCTCACCTCTAGAAAATGCTGTTTGTTTTAAAAGTTCCCGGGGGTGTGGGATGGTGACAAGTTTTCTTTTCTTTTCTTGTCTGTTTTTTTCCTTTTGGTTATCTATGTTTTCTAATGTTTCTACAGTGGACATGTATTGCTCCTGTCACAACAGAATTAAACAAGAAAAGCTATTAAAAAAAAAGGACAGACTGCTGTTTTGGCAGGAAAGGGCTTACCTGGAAAATCATGATGTGAAGGGTACACAGGAGGGGTTCTTCCTGTGACTGAGCAGGCATTGTAAAGCTGTGTCCTGTGGAGGTTTCTTCTATGGCTGCAGCAGGACTCTGGGGAATTCCATCAAACACTGTTGGTAGATCGAAGATCTGGTAGAGAGTTCAAATAGTCTGGATCCATGGAATGAACAAATAACTCGAAGACAATTCAGAAAACAAAATGAAACAAACAAACAAGACGACACACGGCTAAGCTTGGAACACAGATCAATATAAGGAACTGATGATAATCCATCTGGAAGAGAAGAATGAGGTTAAGTCAATGGACTTCAAAAACTAAGGCTTTCCTTCTGATGCTGGTGTGTTCTTTCTTTTTCAGCTCTGCTGCTCAGAAAAGAACAAGAGAAAAAAATTAACTTAGGTTGACATGTGAGGACCTTATATCGATCCCACTGTGTCCAGTTTTCTCTCATCGTGTAGTTGCATCATGATTTAGGGGATTGGACTCAGCTCCAAAGTGGGCCCATGTTATCCAAGCCAGGGGTTGGCAAAATTTTTCTGTAAAAGGCCAGATAGTAAATGTCTGAGGATTTCTGGGCCTTATGGTCTCTTAGCAACTACTGAACACTGCTGTTTTATGGAAAAGTAGCCATGGATAATACGCAGAAGAAGAGAGTGACTATGTTCTAATAAAACTTTCAGATAAACAGCTGGTGGGCAGGATTTGACCCACAACCATTGTTTGCCAACCTCTGGCCTAAGCCAATCATAGTTATCCATCTCTCTTGCCAGTCGTTAGGGTACCCAAGCTTAAACCAATCAACAAAAAGCATTTTCCTGGGGATAGTTCCTGGTTCAGAGACAGACATATGACCTAAATTGGTCCAATCAGGAAGGGGTAAGATTTTTGTTTGAAATTTGGGAGAGGAGAGAGGGGTTTGAGCCTCTAACCCCCCATGTGAATAAGGAAGCATACAACCCTGATTGTTACTGGCAATAACAACTATGATTCTACAACTATGCGGGGAGCCAGACTTCAGATGAAGTGGACCCTGGACAACAAAAGAGAAAGATGGAACTTGGATCCTTGATGGTATCATTAGACCTTAGGGTAATTTAACCCTATTTCCCACCTGACCTCTGAATTTTCAGAGATGTGAGCCTCTAAATTTGCTTATTATAAAAACCACTTTGAGTTGGGATTTCAATTACTTGTAACTAAATGCATCCTAGCTGATGAGAAATTTAAAAATAAGTGTATGGCTCTCAAAAGTTTGCAAACTGTAGATAAAGAGTTGATCCTGTTTCTATAAAATTTCCTTTCTGTCTTTAAAAATAAATGTAGAAAAATAGGATATAAAACTACTATAGCTCTTTTTTTTTTTTTTTTTTTTTTTTCCGTTGCACGGGCCTCTCACTCTTGTGGCCTCTCCCGTTGCGGAGCACAGGCTCTGGACGCGCAGGTTCAGCAGCCATGGCTCACGGGCCCAGCCACTCTGCGGCATGTGGGATCTTCCCGGACCGGGGCACGAACCCGTGTCCCCTGCATCAGCAGGTGGACTCTTAACCACTGCGCCACCAGGGAAGCCCTATTATAGCTTTTTTTAATTGCCTAGATTAGTGAGTGTGTGTCTTCCAGGGGGTTGAGGAGGTTTGATTAAATGACCTTTAATTTTCGGAACTGTGGAATATCTGTGTTGGAGGACGCTTTCTCTGTGATGAGACCGAGAAGATGGATGCAAAGAGGTACCTGAGGATACGGGCTTTCTGTCTGTCTTCCATTCATACCCTTGGTCTTAAGTGTAGGTCTCTTCTCTTCTTCATCTTCAAGCTCTAAACATAAGAAAGTACTTTTCATAAGCAACATCTCAGTTTAAAGTTTATGTTACTTACACCATTTTTGTTAGAGTTATTTGCAATTCTTCTATATTCACTTTAGTCTTTTATTTGTATGAATTTATAGCTTTGGTAATCTGTGAAATTATCTTAATAAAGTAAGAGAACTTGAGTTTTAGAATTGTTTTTCTTCCAAGCAGGTCAAATCTGTGTAGTATTAACGTAGTCATCTTTCTAACGTTCTTAAGGGGTAATTTAGATAAGGTATAATTTCCCTCATCATATTAATATTTAAACTGAGATATAGAAAATTGAGTGAGTTCAGTCTTTCAAAATAAGTACTATACCTGTATTACTCTTTCAAAAAGATATTACTGAGAGCCTACTAAGAACCAGGCACTGTTCTAGATCTTGTTACAACACAAAATCCCTGCTGTCCTGTAGCTTATATTTGAGAAGAGACAGATGAAAAAACATGTAAATCTTATGGCAGGTGGTAATAAGTGGTAAGAAGAAACATAAAACAAAGGAAGAAATAGAGAATGACTGGGCAGGGGAGGGAGGTGGCATCTGATCGTGGTCATCCTCAAGTGGGATGGCTCTGAGGTAGATGGGCTCCTAGTTTGAGAAACAGCAGAGGGGCCAGGGTGGCTGGAGCAGAATGAAGGAGAAAGAGGACTATAGTGGATGGGTTGGAGGGGTGAGGTGGAGTGTAGCGTGTATGACCTTAGAGGCTGCATAACGACTTTGGGTTTTATTCTGAGAAAGATGGGAATCACTGGGACAGTCACTGGCTACAGACTCTCTCTCTGACTAGCCTAAATGTCCCCAGCAACGTGAAACACAGTACAGTTTTTGAATTCTTACTGTTCACCAAGCTGATTTACAGTCTTAACAAGCAGTTGAGTAGCCATTTATTAGATAAATTAAAGGGATTAATTCATTCTACCAGGGTAAGTCTTTGAAACTCTATAATATTTTTCCCTTTGGTTCCCTTCATGCCTAGTAAATTGTGTCTTTGTTGCACTTGTCTTTTCATCCTTTTCCCATAGATTATACAGAATGAGCTGTATTATTTATCAAGCATCTACCACCCTGCCTGGTTCATAGTAGATGCTCAAAAACAAAAAATCATTTAACGAGTAAATGAAAGAATTGGCATAGCAAAATATTTTACTGTGATAAAGGATTCTCTATATAAATTACCTCTATAAAACAAATCTCAGACTTTAATAAGAAGAATTTAGCCTAGGGTCACTGAAAAAGACAGATTATAAGAAATTTTTTCCTTTTTTTTACATCATATTATTTTCCTTAAAAATATCAAATCATAAAATCAAAATCTGCATTGTGGTGACAGTTTTTGTAGGTAAATTCCATTTGTAGGTGAAGACAACACCTAAGTTTTCAAGAGTGTTCTAGAAAGCAATTTAAAATACATGTTTTGGTATTTTACATATGCTACTTCTTTCATTTCTCATAGAACACCCTTCAAGTATAGCAATGTGAATACCTTACTTTACAATTGTGAAAACAAAAATATGTGGAACTTTCCAAACTTTAGACTCAAGAAGGCAAAACTAAATGAGCATGAAACCTATACCCCATTTCCAGGCATCTGGTTTATAGGATTTTATTAATATAAAAGTGATATTTTCCAGTAGAAATGTAGGGTTAGAAAAATTTAGGTAACACATAAGTCAAAATTTCTGCTGGGTAAAATTTTAATCGTCAAACCAAAAATTACTAAGTATTTACTTTCAAATAATTTTTTTTTTTTTCCATCAGAAGTGATCCTATACACTCACTGATTTTGCAAGAACTCAAATTATGGGACTACTGACCACAGAGACAACACTTAGTTACAAGTGACCACTGTGAAGGAGAGGTTCAGTGAGACATCCATTTATAAAAAGATGTCAGAGAAGGTCTTGGACCTGTGCTGTGTATGCAATATGGTAGCCACTAGCTACATGTGGCTATTTAAATTTAAATAAAATTAATGAAAAAAATTAGCCCCTCATTTGCACTAGCCACGTGTAAAATGCTCAATAGACACATGTGATTAGTGGTTACCTTGTTAGAAAATTCACATACAGAACATTTTGACCATTGCAGAAATTTCCACTGGACAGCACCACCTTAGAAAGTACAGGTAGGGGAGTCAAGCTGATGAAATCTTTAATAAAGGTAGGCAAGCAAATTACTCTGGAAAGGGAAGCATGGATTCTGGGGAAAAGACATCTGATCACACTAGAATGGCTCTTTGGGAACACAAATGAGTTTCAAGACAAGACAGAAACAACAGTTGCTGTTTGGATGTTCATAAAAGTTACTAAAATTCCACACCAGAAATTATTTTACAACTTTCATTACCCTAGAACCAGAGACAATGTTTTGTTATACATAGGGAACTTAGAAGAAACGGCGGTTTTTTGGATGGAGGAAAATGTGCTAAAAGCAATATCCTCCAAAGATTGGTGTGGTAAACAATGTTTTCTAAAATGACTGTAAATTACCTGGAAGACATAATACATGGTTTAATCTTCCAGGTGGTATTTTGCTCAAGTTGATGCTAAATATCAAATTGATGCAGAGAAGAGAAACGTTTTCAGAAAAGCTCACAAGAACTGGAGTAAGCAGGAAGGCGAAACGTGAAATTCAATGAAAACTGGTGTTAATTATTGTATTTAAGGGAAAATAATCCAAATTAGATTAACTAAATGATGGTATCTGAATCCAGCTTCACATCAAAGACAAAATCAAGAAATCATGTGGACTAATCCTTTGGTTCCCATTTCTTGCTGATGGCTAAAAGGAGCCCCTCTGGGGAGACCAAGCAGAGAAATGTTTTCCTCCCTTTGGATACATGCAGGCCTGTGCCAGAGTATGTGGCTTGGCCAGAGAGGCTCCGTGCTGGATTTTAGTACTCTATCCCCGCCACCCCAGCATACCTCCTCTGCCGGATGCTCTTGCGCTGGCCATAACCATACAAGGTGACCCGCATGAGGCCCTCCATCCAAAACTGTTACGCTGCCGGTTTGCAAGCTGCGATGCATCCAAATGTGAGGTGCTTTTACAGTCTGGCCTCTCTTTGTCAACATATACATGGGAAAGCTTGGAAATATCCTTAAAAAGCTAACCAGAATCAGCAGTAGAGCAGATTACTAGATGAGTAATGAGTAAAAATGGGGTTTTTCATCCAGGAAAGCAAAGAACATGTCGGTAAAGCTTATAATGTCATAAGGGATTGGGAAATGGCTGTAATATACTCTTGTTTAGCAAATCCTAAAGTACTAAAACCAGGAACAATTAAGAGATCCTTTTAATAAAATAAAAGCAGCTTGATTTAATATAGCAGATCAAAAACTTCTAGAAAATATAGATATTTAAAAGGGAGAGTTGGTTAAATTTACAGATGGTAATTCCATAGTATGCTAATAAGTAAATTTTAGGAAATTTTGAACTGTTTTCCTAAACTTTTGAGGTTAGAATCATGGAGGCAACCCACCCTCAAAATATCCACTGGGGGCTTCCCTGGTGGCGCAGTGGTTGAGAGTCCGCCTGCCGATGCAGGGGACATGGGTTCGTGCCCCGGTCCGGGAAGATCCCACATGCTGCGGAGCTGCTGTGCCCGTGAGCTGTGGCCGCTGAGCCTGCGCGTCCGGAGCCTGTGCTCCGCAACGGGAGAAAATAAACATAACATTGTAAATCAACTATTCTTCAATTAAAAAAAAAAAAAAATCCACTGGTGCTCCTGTGAGGTCCACTGTGTGAGGGGACAGTGACCTGAATCAGCATGGCATTTTTTTTTTTTTTTTTTTTTTTTTTTTTGGTGTGCGGGCCTCTCACTGTTGTGGCCTCTCGCGTTGCGGAGCACAGGCTCCGGACGCGCAGGCTCAGCGGCCATGGCTCTCGGGCCCAGCCGCTCCGTGGCATGTGGGATCTTCCCGGACCAGGGCACGAACCCGTGTCCCCTGCATCGGCAGGCAGACTCTCAACCACTGCGTCACCAGAGAAGCCCAGCATAGCATTTTATGTGTTATCACTCTTGGCTTTGTCTGTGTTCCGGAGGGAAAATCAACATCGTGGTTGACTGGTTAGAAATGATCTGGTTCTGAAAGGAAGCTCATTAAATTAATTTTTATTAATATAATTTATTTATAAATTTGTAAGAATTCTTCAGAAAATTTTAACAAGAAAGATTAGAATGTAGATAATATTGGGACAGTTAACTCGAAGATGGGTTTTCCATCAGGCCCTGAAGGGTAGAAGATTTGGAATTGCCCTTTTCTTAGAAAATATTGAATGTAAGATTAAAACCTAAAAACCAAACCAACCAAACAAAAGCCCACACATTTTACTCAAAAGGAGATTTTCTACCTAGAGCTCAAGTAATACATATCTGTGTGTGTGTGTGTGTGTGTGTGTGCGTGTGTGTGTAGAATTTTTAGCATAGGTATAATCCGTTCTAAGTTTACCAAGGCATGTAAAATATATTAATTCCATATAAACAATTCTTCTGCAAAACCAAGTAGTCATATTCTGCTTTTGCTGTGTTTTTCTAAGCTACTTCCCAGGATTGCTTTAATAGAGCACCCTGAGATCAGAAAATAGCAAAGGTATTAGCAGCTTTGATAAAGCAATTAAATCTTGCTTTGCTGTGTCTTCATACAATAAAAGATAGGATATTGAAACAATTGTCCAAATAATTCAGGCCTGAAATATATTCACCTAAAGTATCCAGGGAGTTAAGTGTGTCATTTTGGTTTAAGTTGTCTGAATCACTGCGTTAATTCTGCTATTTAATCTAAGTAGACATATTGAAGCTGTGAGAAATTTTTAGGTCAGCGTGGAATGTCTCTAGATTTTTCTGAGATTATTTGAAGCTCTTTCCATAATTGCAGTGATCTCACAGTTTTACCTTTTAACCGAAGTCTAATCCAATCTTCAGGCTTCCTGCAAAAGAACCACCCAGGAATGTTTGGGGATTTCTGTGTAACCAGGCCCTAGAAAAGCTGACCCCAGGGAGACAGCCACTAAATTCTGGAGCTCTTTCAGACTGCTCAGACTCATTACACCATGCTGAAACTAATTTCCAATTATCCTAAGGAGTTCAAGAGTTGAGTTATTTAATAAAGAGCTCTTATACCTGGATTAAGGTATCAGACCAAGAGAAAACCATTAAGACCTGATTAGATGACGTAAAAGGATTTTGCATAAGAATTCGAAGTCATCGTACACTGAAGAGTTACAAAAGGTAATGTGAAAAGGAAAATGTACTCCTAATAACAAAACCTTCATTGCTATCTGCAGGAGGGGAGTCTCTGTAGAATATAGTATATCTTATAAAGGTTAGGCATTTGGTAGGTCAGTTATACTTCAAAAACAAACAAACAAATAAACAAATTCATAGAAAAAGAGATCAGATTTGTAGTTACCAGAGGCGGGGGCTGAGGGAAGGGTGATTTGGATGAAGGTAGTCAAGAGGTACAAACTCCCAGTCATAAGATAAATAAGTACTAGGGATGTAATGTACAACATGATAAATATAAGTAACACTGCTCTATGTTATGTATGAAAGTTGTTAAGAGAATAAATCCTAAGAGTTCTCATCACAAGGAAGAAAAATCTTTTTCTATTTCTTTAATTTTGCATCTGTACAAGATGATAGATGTTCATTAAACTTATTGTGGTAATCATTTCATGACGTATGTAAATCAAAGCATTAACGTTGTACACCTCAAACTTTTACAGTGCTGTATGTCAATTCTATCTCAATAAAACTGGGAAAAAAATTCCCTCAGCAAAAGTAAAAATAAATAAAAAGATTAACCATTTTATTTTTATTTGAAGATCCAACTCAGTTTTTTTTTTTTTTAGTTGGAGAAGGGTGTGTTTATCCAAGTGAGAGGCTTAATTTATTTTTATACTCTAGTTGAATAATAACTGTAGAGCGAGACATTGGCATGGATTTGTGAAGGAGCCTGGGTAACCTCAAAATGAGGATAATAATAGCACCTGCTTCAGAGGGCGGTGGTGAGGAATCCAAAACCCCTGCAAGGCTCCCAGCACTGAGCTGGGCACCCGCAGAATATTCAGTACAGTTTTGCCATCAGTATTGTAATTGTCAAAACCCTTATTAGATGTTTAAAATACATCCACAGTTTCCTATCTAAAGGCAGAGGGTTAGACTCTAAATGCTAATATTTTTAAATTATTAAAGGTGGAAAGTTCCAGATTGAAACTGAGTCACGTTTAGAAACATTGTTTCGTGAACTTGTTTCTTACTTCCGAAAGGCAGGGGTGGGGACCTTTGATTTAAGGTGGCTGCCTGCTTCTTTGGACTTATCTTGTCATGCCTGCAGCCCTGACCCCCAATGCTGCAGTACAGGGAAGAAGTTCACTGCGGTGGGCTCCTTACCTCTCATTCAAATCTGAATACCTATGGTCCACGTATTAGAGTGGATAAGGAACCAAGGGTGGCGGTTAATCTACTAATGGACATTTCACACCTGAGTGGATGACCAAATTTTGTCCACAACACAACAGCTGGCACCCCCCTGAATCCACTAGAGTTCCCTCGCAGAATCTTTCACCCTCGCTTTTTTTTTTTTTCTATTTTGCCTTTTTTTGAGCATGTGTCCTTCTTCTCTCCACTCTCTATCTGTTGTATTGGTTAAACAAACAATCGGTGTGAATATTTCTGTCTGTAATAGCTATATCAAAAAATATGCAAATGAAGTTGCTCTTTGTGGTTAGCTGTTGATTTCCCATCACTTCCCTGGTCCCAGGTGCATCACCAGCCAACCATAGAAAAAGGAATATCTCCCCTTAAAAAATAAAAGGTGGGGAGGGGGAGGGATAAATTAGGAGTTTGGGATTAACAGATACATACCACTATACAAAACAGATAAACAACAAGGACCTACTGTATAGCACAGAGGACTATATTCAATATCTTGTAATAACCTATAGTGGAAAAGAATCTGAAAAAGAATATATAATATGTATATGTACGTATAATTTAATCACTTTTCTGTACACCTGAAACTAACACAACATTGTAAATCAACTATACTCCAATAAAAATTAAATTAAAAAAATTTTTTTAAAGTAAAAGGTATTACTTGAACTCTGGTCTGGCTTCCACTGCTCCCTGAAAACTAGCTGTGGGA
This sequence comes from Monodon monoceros, assembly GCF_005190385.1. Taxonomy (NCBI): domain Eukaryota; kingdom Metazoa; phylum Chordata; class Mammalia; order Artiodactyla; family Monodontidae; genus Monodon; species Monodon monoceros. The sequence goes on along the minus strand of NW_021703774.1, from coordinate 45,715,892 downwards.
ACACCATATACATTTCTGCATAAGATGGAAGCTTGCCACTTCAGCCAGGATGCTTGCTTCAGGGAACACTGTTTTTCTGGAGTCTGGCCAACCTCAGAGAATTTACCCAGATGATCCAGGAAACACCAAACCATTTCCATTTATGGACATTTTCCTTTACCAATTAAGAACAAAGGGGGAGTTGTTGGTTTTCTTCCCCCTGATTGCATTATTTTGGGTTTAAAATTTTTATGCAAATGCTGACGTAATTAGAACTATCTGAGGAGATTAAAGGCTTGGGATCAAGACCAGCAGCCCTGTCTCCTGCTGGCATGTTAACAGCCAGTGCTTCAGTTTTTATCATAAGTGAGTTTGAAAGCGGGTGACATGCCAGACATTCCTTCTGAAAGCAATTCTATTTGGTAGGTTGGGGTGGAGAGATGACAGTTCTGTGAGGTGATTTACACAGCATGTAAAAAAAAAAAGTCCCCTGGAGGATGACGGAACTGCAAAAGAAACAATGGACAAAGGGGACTTCCAAGGCCTCAGCCTTCCCCGTCATGCCCTGGGGAAATGCTCCAGTACCTTTCCATCTCTGTTCAGAGAACTTCTGCATAGGACCTTATCCCCACTGATACCAGGGGTTACACTCTAGATGAATGCGACTACTTTGGAAAAGCTAAGAGGAAATTCTAAGTGCTGACTTCCTAGGACGAAAGTCCAAGACGGGTTTAAAATTCTTGCTCCTAAGCAAACATTTCAGAAAGGCATCTCTTTCCTTTTGTAAATTGCTGAAACGGACCTCCAGAAGAGGGATCCCTAAATCAACTACACTTCAGTAAAATAAATCAAAAAACAAAAAATGGAAGAGGGGTCTCCCTGCAATTCTTGGGTGGTATTTCTGCCTGAAGGCCTGAGATGGCCTTCTGCTCGAAGCTCTTTGGAGCTTAATAGAAACAGCAAGACGTCGGGTCTGGAATCTGTGCTCTGGCTTGTTACAATTTATGCAGTCACTGATGTGTTTCTAGTTCTGTGCTTGAGTTTGCACATTTGAATTAAAGTATTGTCTTAATTATAAAATAGCTTTGTTTTGAGATTTTTTTCTTGATTTTTTAAAAATAAATTTATTTATTTATTTTTGGCTACGTGGGGTCTTCGTTGCTGCACGATGTCTTTCTCTAGTTGTGTCGAGCGTTGCGGTGCGCGGGCTTCTCATTGCGGTGGCTTCTCTTGTTGCGGAGCACGGGCTCTAGGTGCGCGGGTTTCAGTAGTTGTGGCGCACGGGCTTAGTTGCTCCGCGGCATGTGGGATCTTCCCGGACCAGGGCTTGAACCCGTGTCCCCTGAATTGTCAGGCGGATTCTTAACCACAGCGCCACCAGGGAAGTCCTGAGATTTTCTCTTTTTTTTTTTTTTTTTTCTTTTTGCGGTACACGGGCCTCTCACTGTTGTGGACTGTCAACCACTGTGCCACCAGGGAAGCCCTTTCTCTTATTTTTTAATACTAGTTTTATTGAGGTATAATTTATAGACAATCAATTTTACCTGTTTAAAGTGTACAATTTGATTACTTTTGACCACATTCATATTTCAGAATATTTCCTTCATGCCCTCAAAATTATCCTCACACCGCATTGCAGTCAGTTCCCTACTCCTGGTAACAACGGATCTGTTTTTTTTCCTTGTAGTTGTACCTTTTCTAGAATTTCATAGAGATGGAATCATATAGAATCTGGTCTTTTGTGTCTGGCTTCTTTCGCTTAGCACAATGCGTTGAAATATATTCATGCTCCGTAAGTATTAGTAGATCATTCCTTTTTACTGATGAATAGCATCAAGATTCTTTTTTACTTTTTTTGTGTAAAAATACACATAACATAAAAGTGACTGATTTTTGTCTGAATTTGAAAAAACAGATTTATTTGGGTCATATGGAAAAGCAAATAGATTTTTGTTGCCTTTTTTTTTTTTCAAAAAGGGCGTATGCGGTTTTTTTGTTTTTTAAAGATGTTGGGGGTAGGAGTTTATTAATTAATTAATTTATTTTTGGCTGCGTTGGGTCTTCGTTTCTGCGCGAGGGCTTTCTCTAGTTGTGGCAAGCGGGGGCCACTCTTCATCACGGTGCGCGGGCCTCTCACTATGGTGGCCTCTCTTGTTGTGGAGCACAGGCTCCAGACGTGCAGGCTCAGTAGTTGTGGCTCACGGGCCTAGTTGCTCCGCGCCATGTGGGATCCTCCCAGACCAGGGCTCGAACCCGTGTCCCCTGCATTAGCAGGTAGATTCTCATCCACTGCGCCACCAGGGAAGCCCTTTGTTGCCTTTTTGAAAAGCATGTGTTAATTGAAGTTAATCATAAGGATATATTCAAATCCATCTTACCTTTATATTTTCTCTGAAATATAAGATTCCATCCCCACCCCTACCCATGACTTATTTAAAATGAAGTTCTAAATGGAAAACTTTTGAAACATTAGGCAGGTGAATCTGAATGTGAAGGAAATTTCCAGATATGTAGCAAAAATACAAATTAATTAACTTCTGAGTAAATGTTTGTAATCAGGACATGAACCTGGATTAGACCAAGTGTTTCACAGACGTTTAAAATTCTGATGGAATAATCAATTAGTAGAAGGGTTAAAGCAAAAAAAAAAAACATCCCATCTTTCTCTATGATATTTGTTAGTAATTATAACAAGGAAAAACTGATGGTGCTTAGTGATAATAATAGCAAAAACTGTTATTATTATTATTACTAGTATTATTATAGCTTACTTGTATAATGCATATTATATGCCTGGTTCTGCTCTAAGCACTATATAGGCCATTAACTCATTTAATTTTCCCAACAAATCTACTAGGTAAGTGTTCTATTATTATTGCCATTTTACAGGTGAAGAAACTGAGGCATAAAGAAAACTAAATAACCTGCCTTGATGAGTGATGAAGCAGCCAGGATTTGGCTCTGGGAATCTATCAGCTCCAGAGCCTTGACTTTTGACCTCTAGAGCATTCTTAACCACAGAAATGCACTAACGAAATGTTCAGATTGGCAAAGGGAGTTGATACCGTCCCTGAGGGAGGTAGGAAATTAAGCCAGAGCAGAGGTTGCAAGCCTGAGCCAGACAGGTTGTTCAGATGTGTGAAGAGGCCCAGAATAAGGCAAGGAGAGGAGATAGGAACTGAGAAACACTGGAGCATTCTGTTCACATAAAAGAGGCTACTATTGGCCTGGTATCCAGGGGCCTGCTGCCCGTTTTCTACCCCAGGTCCAAATGATCCCTGGGGCTCCTTGCAGAGCTAACATGTTAGGAAAATCAGAAGTATTTGTTCAAAGTTCATTGTGACTTAGCTTTACTGATGTGGGCCAAGAGTCCACAGCCTGGTGGGGTTATAACAGAGATGTTGATAAATAACCATTGACTACATATTGAATTCATTCAATATTGTGAATTTGTCTTTTTTATGGTGCTTCTTTTTTTTTCTTTCTTTTAATCAGACTGCATGGCAGAGGGCAATATCCATGGCGCTTTTTTTTGGGGGGGGGGGACGTATATATTTATTTAGGCCAAACCCTTTGGCTTGTGGGATCTTAGTTCCCCAGCCAGGGATTGAACCTAGGCCCTCGGCAGTGAGAGCACAGAGTCCTAACCACTGGACCTCCAGGGAATTCCCTTTTATGGTGCTTTTTAATCTGACCTAACAAAGAGCTTATGGACTTGAAACTAGATTGCCTGATTTTGAAGCTTGATTTTGCCATTTACAAGCAGTGTGAATTCGAGCATGTTGCCGATCTTTCCATGTCTTTCCATGCATCTTTCTTTTTCTCATCTGTGAAATGGGGAAATTAATAGTACATCTGTTTCATAGCATTGTTTTGAAGACTGAAGGGTTATGTACAAAAGATTTACAACAGTGATGGCAAATAGGTACTGTATATTTTTTAGCTATTATTATTACTCTCCAAAAATGATGGTAGCTGGAAATTACCTGTTCCAACTTTTGAAATATAATAAACTATAGTAATCTGTACTAAAATGAAATTACCTTCAAGACTTTACTTTGCAGGGCTCTGCTCCTTGTTCCTGCAGGGCTGGGGGGCATTGCCCATCACTGATGGGTAGGCCTACAAGGAACAGACAACTCAGGGACATGATTTCAGCCTCTACAATGCACCAGATACTAGAAGGGAAAATTCTAAATACCTGGTCTCTGTGACCTGAAACATCAGCAGTAATCAGACACAATGAGTTTGGGGAGAGAAGAATATTTTTTTGAATCATGGACAGAATAAAAGAAAATCAAGCTTGGGATAAGATAATTGGAGCTTCCTTTCTAGTCCTCATTTTTTATTGATGGAGATTTGTTTTTAGAGTAGGTGTTGGCCAGTTTGCAGTAACCTACCTCACTTCTATGGGTCCTTGGTGCTGTATGCAGATCCCAGGTATTCCTGAACACCTGGTTCATTCTCCATGTTCTGTACAAAGCTATCCCAAGCTGTCCAGGCAGCCCAACCTGGCCTTGATTACATGCACAAACTGAAATCTTATACCCTTTGACACTTAATCATGTACTATTTTGCATTGTTTGTTGCCTTATGTTGTTATCATGTATGGAACTATCTAGAGAACACCCATTCATTTATTTAGTCAGTGAACAATAGTTTATTGGGGGCTTTATTGGGGGTCTTTGCAGGCCTTGATGATGAAAAGTAGGGGTGATTGTTTTGGACAGATTGTGTGTGTGTGTGTATATATATATATATATATATATATATATAATACCTCTGACGATTTAAAAATCTCTAGTAGGAACCAAAGCTTTCTCCTTGGCAGCCACCTCTTTGAATTAGTGCCACCAGCCTCCCTAGGGAAAGGGACAATGTAGGATACACCACTTGCACTTTCTTACTCACCTAAGACAATGGACTTGGATGATACTCACAGTTGGACTCTACAGATATTTTCTAAAGGGCCCGTAGAGAATGGCATGAGAAATATGCTCTATGATGTAAAAAGAATATAAAATCTGGATCCTCTTTCTTATTCAATCCAACAGAACACTAATTGAGCACCAAGTGCACGCTGGATACTATACTAGTTGTTAGTGATACAGAATGGTACCTAGCCTAGTACAGACTGGTGGGGAGGCCCACCAGTCAACAGATGACTTAATGAGTTACTAGGCCTGGTGATCAAGAGGTGATGGGGACCCAGGAGAGGAACCTTGGTCCAGCCAGGTGATGGTGAGGCATAGAATGAGGTGTCACCAGAGTGAATAGGCTGGGGTAGGGCTACTGTAGTTCAGAGAGAGGTTGAGCCTAGGCTGGAGGGTAAAGGGGACCCTTTTGTGACTGTTGGACTGGCCTGTTTTCCCTGATGTCTTTCAGACCAGAGCTGATCACAGCTGCTGACTTATTTCTGAGTTTGCACTCCTGAGACTGGGCCTCCCAGTTTGAGGAAGGGGCAGGCTGCTAGCTACCTCCGAATTCTGCCCTGGACCACCCTGGGAGAGAAGGAGGGCTCAGGGGGATCTGGCACATTCCTCCAGAAGGATCCCTGAGCTGAGGCCTCTGCACCACACCCTCGGCCCAGGTCAGGTGTGCGCCCTTCTTGCGGCGAGGGGGGAGCCTGGCAGCTGGGGTGAGTGCTTTTACAGCTCCGTGTGTGCTGTGTGTTTGCTTCCCGAGGGCTGGGTTCTCCTTATTCACAGGTGAGTCACACCGTGAAACACACGCTCTCTTCCTGTCAGGACTGAGTCAGGTAGAAGAGTCGATAAAACCACCTGATCAAGGAAAAGGAAGGCACAGCGGAGCGCAGAGCGAAAGCTCCCAGCCGCGAGGCGCAGGGCAGCACCCCTGCAGCGGCTGATCGCGCGGCCCGGCCCGGCCATGCCTGCGCTCTGGCTCAGCTGCTGCCTCTGCTTCTCGCTCCTCCTGCCTGCAGCCCGGGCCAACTCCAGGACGCCAGGTGAGTCCCTTCCAGGAAGAACGGCGCAGCCCTAGGCTGGGAACTGGCCTTTCCCTGCAGACCGTGATGGCTGCACTCACCTCCGAGGAGCCCCACTTTATGAGAATCTCTTTAGAGCTCCCTCCTCCTGCCCCATCTGGGGCTCCTCCAGAGATTTGTTTACAGTAATATATATTATTTACTAATACTATATAAAGCTGTCTGATTTTAAAATATGAAGCCAATAGGTCGTGCCAAACCAGGGTTTTCCTTGCTTTAAAATTGTTCCTTCTTGATTGCTTTTTTGATCAAAGGGCTTCTGTTTGATCAGTAATAGCAAAACATGTTGGTATATAAATTCTATTCCCAATGTGTGTTTTTACTGATGGGATTTTGGTGAGAATGCTTTCTGTGACTGTGAACCCCACAAAGATTGAAAAGGAATCTCTTCAGTCATCCTTCTGGTATTCCCGTTTCTTTGGGATGGAAAATGAGTTAAGAGTCTTAACAATGCTTTACTTTTGCATAACATTACTTTTTATAGTATTTTCACATAATATTCATTCAACAGGCATTTATTGGGCACCTATGTCATAGGTCATTTGATCTTATCTAGGGCACCCAGTAGCTGTCACTTCATGAGAAGTTCAACTCCTATAAACAAAACTTTCTGGGCACCTAACAACGGTTTACTGTATGCATGTGTCAGCTATGACAACACATAAAGGGTGTTTTCCTTAAGTTTTACTTAGTAGTCACTTAGTTTTACCAATGATATTTGCCTGTGTAATTACCCCAAATTCTCAGGTTTATTTTTGCTTCTTGTATCTGATGGCATTTCAGTAATTATCTCAATAGGTCCAAGAGCCATCTTCACACATGTGCATGTGTGAACATGAGACCAGGCTCATGGGTACATGGAATTATCTTAGATATTTCAATTATTACTTTGCAGTCTGGGTGATGCTGCCTGAATTGTATTTGAATGGCATGAATGTTTTAGCGTGTGTTTGAATGCATTTGATAGTCTTTTGTTTTTTTTCCTAAGATAATGGAATTAACTTACAACCCATCATCCTTGACTACCATTTAAAAACCACTTATGAAAATGATCATGTGGGTTAGAATCCCTCAGAATAAATAACTTTAACCTAGTGAGAAACGTCCTAAAAGTAAGAACAGTCTTTGAATATTAGAATTCAGAGGAACTGCTTATGGATCAACTACTAGAATTCCTTGGTTTAAAAAAAGAAAATATGGAAATGTATTTGCACAAAGCTACATAAACAACTACTGGCACTTGATCCAGTGGTTCTTAGACTGGAACATTAGGGACCACATTATAAAATTAATAAGGGGGGCTTCCCTGGTGGCGCAGTGGTTGAGAGTCTGCCTGCTGATGCAGGGGACACGGGTTTGTGCCCCGGTCCGGGAAGATCCCACATGCTGCAGAGCGGCTGGGCCCGTGAGCCATGGCCGCTGGGCCTGCGCGTCCGGAGCCTGTGCTCCGCGGCGGGAGAGGCCACAGCAGTGAGACGCCCGCGTACCGCAAAAAAAAAAAAAAAAAAAAAAAGTAATAAGGGAACAAGTTACATATGTTTTATATAATGAGTAACTATTGAAGCAATTTCCTTTTTTGGCTGTAGCTGAGTGTATGTGTGTGCGTTAGCATTAGATAACAGAAACAAATATGTAGGGTGATGAATTGTTTAATAAAATAACTATTTAATAAACTGTTTAATAAAATCAGACTCAGGAGGACAGAGTTTGGACTCTAACTTCTCAAGGATGGACAAGCTCTGAGTATTCCATCTACATCATTAAGTCAGAAGCAGTGTTTAAGCTCATTTCCAGACTTTCCCCTTCCTTAAAGACAGGCCACTTAAAAAACTAGGCTGCCTCCTCAAAGGGCTTCATTTGGGGCTCAATGAGAGTGTGAAAAATTTGTGTTAGGCTAGAGCACACATGCTTTTCCATTTATGGGATGCTGTGATGTAGTGGGAGTTGGACCGAAAGTATGGTGCTTGCCACCTCCCAAAGTGACCTGCATCTGTGCACCTCTGCGAGCCTAAAGCAGTGATATTGCTTCCTGGGTGTTCCCGTGCAGGTGAAATTATGGTGTTAGATATAATCAGAGTTGGTCTCAGCTAAAGCACAGGTTTTAGAGTCAGCCTGACCTGGCTTCAAAATTTGGCTGATTCACTTACTAGTCCCTTATTCATAACCATTCAGGTTCCTCAGCTGCTTGGAGTCTGCTCTTTGCCTGTTAAGTGGAGGCAATAGTGCTGTGTATCCTTGCAGGTCTGTTGAAAGGATGAGATGTTACTGTAAAGTGCCTTAAAATGCCTAGAACCACGGTTCTTCAGAAGGTCTGATGCTGGGCTTCCCTGGTGGCGCAGTGGTTAAGAATCCACCTGCCAATGCAGGGGACATGGGTTCAAGCCCTGGTCTGGGAAGATCTCACTATGCCATAGAGCAATTAAGCCCACGCGCCACAACTACTGAACCCACGTACCACAACTACTGAAGTCCGCACTCCTAGAGCCTGTGCTCCACAACAACAGAAGCCACCGCAATGAGAAGCCCGTGCACCACAATGAAGAGTAGCCCCCGCTAGCCGCAACTAGAGAAAGCCCACGCGCAGCAACAAAGACCCAACGCAGCCAAAACTGAATATATAAAATAAGTTAATTAAAAAAAAAAAGTCTGATGCCAAAGTCTGATATAGTGAACTCAGATGCTTAGAGGTCATTAAGAAAGATAGAGACTCCCCTTCAGGAGCTCACAGTTGGTGTGAATGTGGGTGTAGCTCCAATGGTCTGGATCATAGTTCACTTGGGGAGGTGCGACTGGAGAAGGGAGATAGGAATGAGACTAGAAATGTAGCCAAGAATCTGGTGGTGAAGAGCCTTACGTACCAGTCTGTGCCATTAGGTTGGTACCCTGTAGGCAAAGAAGGGTTGCGGTTGCAGATGTTTTGTAAGTGGGGTGGGTGTGGTCAGATTCATGTTTAAAAGATCACTCACTTAAGGGCTTAGAGGATGGAGTTGAACTAGGAGAGGCAAACAAACGGCCATTGCAATAAACCAAATGAGAGGTGATGAGGGCTTACCTCATGGTGGTGGAATAGTAAAGAGGAAACAGATCACAGAGACATTTAGAAGGTAAAATTGGAAGAATTTGGTGATCCAATGAGTGTGTGCGTGTGTTAGGGATAATAGTAAGGGAAAATTGTGAGAAATGAGGAAGAGTCCAAGATGGGTCCGAGGCTTCAGGCTTGTGTAGTTGGTTAGACAGTGATGCCGTTAAAGGAAATGAGGACTACAGAGACGATCAGATTTGGGAACGAGGCTGGGCGATGGATGAAGTGAAGGAAGTGAGTTTCTGTGGGGATCTGTTGTATTTGAGATGCAAGTGGGGATGTCCAGTGAACAGCTGGAGCTATGATTTTGAAATTTAGAAGAAATTCAAACAATATAAAGTTGGGAGCCCAAAGGAGCTCCCAAGGAGGTGGAAGGACAGTGAAGGAGAACAGGAGGAAGGGGCATTGAGGCTAGAGGAGAATCAAGAAAGAGGAGAGTTTTGTTAGCCCAAGGAAGAGTTTCGCCGATGTAGGAGTCATAAATGGTACTCAGAGGTAGAAATATGAATACACAAAGAGTGAGGACTAAGAGACACTGTTGGATTCAGCCACCAGGTAAGTTTTTCTTTTTTTTTTGCGGTACGTGGGTCTCTCACTGTTGCGGCCTCTCCCGTTGCGGAGCACAGGCTCCAGATGCGCAGGCTCAGCGGCCATGGCTCACGGGCCCAGCCGCTCCGCGGCATGTGGGATCTTCCCGGACCGGGGCACAAACCCGTGTCCCCTGCATCGGCAGGCGGACTCTCAACCACTGCGCCACCAGGGAAGCCCCACTAGGTAAGTTTTGAAGCAATTGTTCGAGAATGGTGAGCTCAGAATCGAAGATTATTTAAATCCCTAATTTAGTTTCTCCCATGTCCTGATGCTAGAAAAGAAGTGCTGTGGAGAGTGGAAAGGACCCCTGGAAAGGTTTACACTCTCATAGATTCTGTTATTAAATTGGTGAAGTGGTACAGCATCATGTGTAGGGGTGCAGGCTCTGTAGTAAGACTGCCTGGGTTCAAATCCTAGCACTGTCCTTTACCACTTAAGGGATTGAGGTAAGCTACCTCACGTGTTACTCGGTTTCCTCATCTCTGAGATGAGGGTAATAAATGATTGTGATTATTATATGTAAAGCATTTTGCACAGTGCCTAGTAAACACTCACTGTGTTCGATATTATTGTTATATAACTAACTGCTCTGCCAGTACTGAATGTCAGTATAATGCCTTTTGTGTTTTAAGTGGTAAAGTTTTGGAAGAGGCTCCTTTCATTAGTCCAGGAAAGGTGATGAGGAGCCCTTTGGCTCAGGCTGAAATGAACCCTAAGTTTTACCCAATGAAACAAATGGAATTCCTGACAAGGAACCCAAAGCAGATTGGAATTTCAAGATTGGGTTTCATATCATTTTGCCTTTTGTCAGCCAGACCTCAGCACATATAGATTGAGCACATCTGTTACTCTCTAGAACATGCCCGTGTATAAGATGACCCCGACATAAGATGATCTCTCGCTTCTCAATGGGAAGATCTCCCTCTCACACCATCAAAAAAAAAAGAAAGGGGTTGGTTAACCTTTTTTTCTTTTGCCACACTGCACGGCACGCAGGATCTTAGTTCCCAGACCAGGGATCAAACCCATGCCCTCTGCAGTGCAAGCAGGGAATCTTAACCACTGGACCGCCAGGGAATTCCCAGTTTGGCTAACTTGAGTATGAAACATTGAGCAATATAGATGCAGTGGTCGTGTGCCTCTTTACATTTAATTTAGTAAATTAGTTTTACAAACATATTTAAAGTCACATAATCTGTAAAATAATAACTTAGAAGTATCCATTTGTTCACTTACATTTCATGTAGTAATTATATTCAAAGTCCATCTTTAATATTCCTAAAGCCACTTTAATGCAGTTTTTTCTCTACTTCAGACCAGGTGACTTGAGACACAGCTCTATCTGAGTTTGCTTTCGCTGCTGTCGCTGGAAAGTACACCATTTCAGAACGTGAACAAGATTTTAAAATTATCCCGAAGCGCACACTGTGATCGTCACAGCATAACCATCTTGAAAGTCTTACTTATGGCGGCTTTCAGCACTCACAACTGTGGGATGATGAACAATTATGAGAATTATGTTTGATAGCTTGGCCTCTTTCTTGCTAATAAATACCTAAAACATTGATTGAGGTCATTTCAGGTTAACATGTCTTCCCCAAATAATACTTTATTTTAAAAGTATTATATAACTAACTGCTCTCATGTAATATGAGAGATTTTGAAAAGACTTAAATGTGGCCTTATATTCACCTTATATTCTAGTATGTATAGTAAATGGGAGTATAGAATTGGGTTGGAGTGTAAGCTGGAGATTCCTATGTAAGCTTAAATTGTGAGTGCCCTGAACTGGGGGCAGCCACTGGTTTAGCTCCACTGATCCAAGAAGCTGAGGATGAACGTTGATTTGTGATCAGTGTTTATGGGAAAGTCAGGAGCATGAAATTAAGATGTTGAGGCCATCCTGGGAATATTTTTCCCATTTAAGTTCTTAGTGGCTCAACTATATTGACATTTCTTTTCCTAGAGAAATTTGCAAGGACAAGACTTGAACCATCTATTACAGACCAGTGTAGAAATAGGAGCTCCTGGAATACTCTAATTTAGTCACAAATTAGACCTAGCAGATTACTGAATCATCACTGGGCTGTGTTCTAATATAACCCCCAGGTACATGATGTAATATTTGAATCACACCCAAAGCCAAAAGCTGAGTCTCCTCTGTGTCTCTGGGTGACTGTATGTCTGTGTATGTGCCTCCCCAGCTAACATGTGCTTCCTTATGTCGTGAAAGAAGAAAAGACTGGTTCTTTCTCTAACATTGATCATGTGAGGACTCCTGCAGTATCAGAGGAAAGTGGAGATCAATTGGGCAAATGTACACATATCCTGGACTTCTTCAGGCTTGTTGACCACTTACAGAAACCCAACTGTTTCTTTTCCAGGTTTTATTTTTAATACACTGTGTGAATATGGATACTAATATTCTAAAAAAAAAAATTAATGGCAACCAAATAATTTCCCACACTAACTTAAACATTAGAAAAATGATGAAATCTTCAGCTGCACTTATATGGGGTGTTTCTTACAAAAAGTTTTGCATGTTTCACCACTTTCTTCTCTTATTACAACATCATGGAACTAAATGAGAATGGCCCTTAAGGGTTCTCTACGGGAGCTTCTCCTTTTATAGTTCAGGAAAATGACACTCAGAGAGGCAAAGCAACTGTCCAAATTCTCATGGTTGGTTATAACAGAGCTGGGCTCTGGCATGCATGACCCTCATTTATAGACTGGAAAATTGAGGTACAGGAAAATGATTGCCTTGACCAGAGCCAGGCAGTTAATAACAGGATCAGATTTCAATTGCTAGTTTAATTTTCTTTAACAAGATATCCCCTTGGATTGTTTCTCATTCTTTTAAAGAATTTTCATTTAAATCAATTTTCATACCTGATGGAATCTTGATGTATTATATGAGAACATCCCTTATGCTTCTAGATGGGACATCTCTTCAGACATCTCTATTTGTGTGAGTCAATAGAGTGGCCTTTCCTTTAAAAATGTCAGCGAACAACAGGTTAAAACCAAGCACAAACTCCAGTCCCTGGGGCCCTGATAAGAGAACAGATTTCAGACTACCAAGTTTCCTCCTCTCTTTGTTCAACTCTTTATAGATTATCACACAGCTTGGAATTGACCAAGTGGCTCAGGACAGTTGAGGGACAGCAATAAGCCTTTCTGCTTCACCTGTCAATGTTTCGAATTTATTTATTTATTTATTTATGGCTCTGTTGGGCTTTGTTGCTGTGCACGGGCTTTCTTTAGTTGTGGCGAGTGGGGGCTACTCTTCGTTGCGGTGCACAGGCTTCTTATTGCGGTGGCTTCTGTTGCTGTGGAGCATGGACTCTAGGCACACGGGCTTCAGTAGTTGTGGCTCATGGGCTCAGTAGTTGTGGCTCGCGAGCTCTAGAACACAGGCTCAGTAGCTGTGGTGCACAAGTTTAGTTGCTCCGCGACATGTGGGATCTTCCCAGACCAGGGCTCGAATCCGTGTCCCCTGCATTGGCAGGCGGATTCTTAACCACTGCGCCACCAGGGAAACCCCTGAATTTATTTAAGCATCGTTGTGTCCAGAGGTATTTGCTCTCTCTGCTGGAGACTATTGATATATATTTTGAAGTCTTTCAGTTTCACGGCCAGAGCATTGACCATTAAGCTTCATACACATTTACTGCTCTTTCAAATCACTACCCATTTTGCTCTTGAATAAAGGAAACTCCTAATGTTTAAAGATCATTTCTCATTTCAATAGGCTGGTCTACTTTGTGAGAGCAGTGGATCCAACAGCATCCCGAAGCTGCCGCTCTTGCCTCATCCAGGGGGTTGTACGTGGGACATGGTAGGAGGGGGTCTTCATGTGCTGAGGTCTGAGGGGACAGAACCCAGGCCACAGATGACCTAGCGTGGGAAATGACAGCAGAGCAGCAGCCCATTTGTCCGACTGGGATGCAGGACACGTTGCTCCCACTCCCTGCTGGAGGCTTCATGGTCCAAACTCTTCTTAGAATATTTGTTACTTCTCTTTATGGATAGATGAAAATGGCTGGGCTCCTAAAGACCTTTTAATTCATTCTTCTGTCTTTAAGCAATACAATTTTAATTTATTATTTTCAAATGGATTTTTTTCAGCAATGAATCTTTAAGGAAGGTCTTATAAATGCATTCCATACTTTTTCCAACATGGTAATGTACATGGATTACCACGTTCTTTTGGCAAAACTAAGAACTCTATTGGTGCATGGTAAGCATGCACATACCTAAATGTGTGTATCTTTGTCAAGGAATGTAGTGATAGCAAAAAATCTGTGGCTAGTCTCCTTGTACAAAAATGTCTTGTTCATAAAAGCAATGAAAGGTTTAAAGAGGAAGAATCATTAGGTAACTTTTTTTTTAAGGAGCCAACAAAACACAAATTTAAGCAATTGAAAAACCACATTTAATGTATACTCCGAAAAGCATTTCAGTACAAATCAGAATTGCCTTTTAAACTTTTCTTTACTCAGAGTCGTCATACATGATTTCTTTCCTTTTGGTCCTCACTGCTTCAGGGGCCACCTCTAGCTGTCCTGGACTCTCTAATGTCCTTTACTTCAGCTGCTTCTTAAAGGGGCATATGACACCTTTTCCTGGGCCATGTAGCAAGTGCTCAAAGAACACTATGCTCTTTGATTAACAGTCAGATGTGCTTTCTGTATTGGGATGCTTTTCTTTACAGATGATCTCATGGAGATATAGAAATTTCTACCGTAGTTTCTGTGGTCAGAAGGGTGTAGGGTTACATGCGGTGATAGAATCCTCACCGCAATCACCGTTGATCACACCCTGTAGCTGACACCAGCTGTCTTGGAGTCAAGCCCTTAAAGACGCCGGGTGTAAGAGAAGGGAGCCTCTCCTGTGTCCCTTGTGTCCTAACCTTCTCTTCCCTCTCGCCTTTGCTACTCAGACAAAAATTGGCATCCCCAACCTCTCTGTTAACTGGGGCTTCTTTCCCTCTCCCCACTGTCTGCCTGGGCCCTGGTGGGGTGTTAGGGAAGACATATCCAGGTGTGGTCTCCTGGTCTAGTCCCCACCAGGCTGAGTCATCCACAGTCCACGTGTGCCATTTCTAAGTCTAGGTTATAATAAAATGTGCTATGAACTCTTGATGAAAATAGGTGACTGCTTTTAAGCCATAGTCATTCAAAAGGAAAATGTGGTGATCTGAGTTTCATTGACTCTTGATGACTTAGAGTTGAAAAGATTTGTCCGTGTTCTAGCCTTCAAAATTGCCCATGCGATTAGAACACTGACCTCTGTTGTTCCTCTCCTTAGAGCACTTCACGTCGCAGGCTAACTTGCACTGCTTGGACATTTACATGTCCAGGGAAACAAACCATCAGGCAGGATAGGGCACGGGTGGTCCTGGCTGTGCTGGCCTAAAAGACAGCTGTGAAAAATGTGAGGCAGAGAAAGGAATTCAGTTTAAAAACTCTTAGCGAGGGACGTGCCATTTCAGTTTTCTTATTCTATTTAGAAAACATATTGTGACAGACCTGAAGAATCTGAAACTGGAAGCAGTCACACATCAAACCATAAAATTCTAGATCACTTTAAATGATGAAATGTTCAGATTTTGTTTTAAATTATTTACCCAGGGGCTTCCCTGGTGGAGCAGTGGTTGGGAATCCGCCTGCCGATGCAGGGGACGCGGGTACGTGCCCCAGTCCGGGAAGATCCCACACGCCGCGGAGCAACTGGGCCCGTGAGCCATGGCCGCTGAGCCTGCGTGTCTGGAGCCTGTGCTCTGCAACAAGAGAGACCGCAATAGTGAGAGGCCCGCTCACCGCGATGAAGAGTGGCCCCCTTGGGCTTCCCTGGTGGCGCAGTGGTTGAGAATCCGCCTACCGATGCAGGGGACACGGGTTCGTGCCGCGGTCCGGGAAGATCCCACATGCCGCGGAGCGGCTGGGCCCGTGAGGCATGGCCGCTGAGCCTGCGCATCCGGAGCCTGTGCTCCGCGGCGGGAGAGGCCACAGCAGTGAGAGGCCCGCGTACCGCAAAAAAAAAAAAAAAAAAAAAAAAAAAAAATTATTTACCCAAGCTGAGAAACATATTAAGCTTTGGAAAGCAAAATCCCATGGAGGAGGTTTTAAATCTTAAAAAGTATGAGCATTTTCACCTTTTTATTATAATTTAAGAAAAATACTCATCTTATCATCCTGAGTATCTCTGATTTGGAGGTAATTTCAACAATTGCTTTTCTTCTGAAAATGAGCATCTGTCAGGTTTTTTTAGAGTATACTATTCTCACCTTTACTTTTAGTCACCATTTTCTATCTAGTTATTTACATTTGGACTTCCTAATGAAGGGCCTCATTGTACCTGACTTCCTGGAGGGGAAGTTTGCTATCTTTGAGCAGGAAAGGTTGTCAGTGTACATGAGGCCAGTTCTTTGACTCAGAGGAAGGGAATGATATCTAAATAATAATAAATTAAGATTGAATTTTTAGCATAACTTCTTTGAACAAACCAAAGGTAAGAGAATGGTTGAGGTTGGGTAGCCCCAATCCACATCTCCCCACCATGATGCTTGTCCTCTGCAGCAAGAATTTTAAGAAACAGAGGAAGTCAAGACCTAAAATGAAATATAAGTGAAATGAATGGCAGAGAGATGAGGAGGTCCCAGTGGGGAGTGTTTTGTGAAATTAGGCTAGAAAAGTAGATAGGATTAGGCCGTGAAAGTCTTTGTAGGCAATGTTAAGGAGTTCTGGTCTTTATCCTAAAAGTAAAGGAAAGGCGTCAGAGAGTTTGAAGCAGGGAGGTATTGGTAAAATTTGTATTTGGAAAGGTTTTTCTGACTACTGAGCGGAGGGAGGCAAGAGAAGTTGCAGGGGATCCAGTTATGAAGCTCTGCAGGCAAGCAGTGGCTGGGGTTTGGTGTAGAGTGGCCATAGTGGAGATAGAGTTGGGTGGACTTGAGCTATGTAGACAGTTATGTCAATAACGTTGGGAGTTGAATAGAATAGAGGCAAGCGAGAAAGATGGAGACCCTATAAGGATAGTTCCCAGCTTTCTGACTTGAAGGGCTGACAATCACAAGTTTGGTTTTAAACATGTTTTGTGTAAACAGCTTTTGAGACAATCAGCTGGAAATGTAAAGTGGATGACTGGGCATCAGGGTCTAGAGTTGAGAATGAATTCTGGGCCGGGGAAGTATCTTGGTATGTCAATACCCGTCGTGGTTATTGAAGCCCTTGGCTTGGATGAGAGAGTTCTTCAGTGAGAGGCATGGAGGTTCAGGACTGAGCCTTGAGGAGCACCAACACTTCGAGTTGGGGCAAGGAGAGGATCCCGCAAAGACTTGGATGGCGCAGGGGGTGAGGGTCATAAGCCAAGGGGAAGTACAGTACAGTACAGCATCATAGTATCCAAGGGAAGAGAGTTTCAAAAAGGAAGGAGAGAGAAAAACATTCAATGTCTCAGAAAGGGAATGCGGGACACAAAATACCAGAAATGGAACACAAGGCACACACCTTTCCTCTAAATAAAGAAGAGAATTGAGCGCTGTTTCTAAGTGGCTTATACATGGACTCATCCACAGGAGATTACGGGCAACTTATTATCAACTTGCTGCTGTTTCACTAAATCAGTATTAGTGCACTGGGCAGCTGACATGGCGGCAAGAACAGCGAAGCTCAACGTAACAGCAGCCAGCACGCGCTGTCAGGTTCAAACATGACGATCAGATTCCTAGCTCCTGAGATAGTCCCACACAGCAGCCAAGTACACTACCTGTCAAGGCTGCCTGATCACGGCAAACTGATCTCATGGTCTCACGTCTGCCTCCTCCCCTCGCCCCTCCTCCCGCGCAGCCCTAGGCGTGCTGCCCTTTGAGATGGCAGCTCCGGGCTCACACACAGAGGACAGGCAGTCCTGGCACAGAAATAGTTCATCCGGTGAGAGCAGCAACTTGAAAGTCTCAGACAACTCCTTCTAGCAAAAGTATCACATTCCTCTCACAATTCTTTCTGTTCTCATCTCACCATGTATTTTTTGGGTACAGACATTAGTTATTTTACACCGAATGCCATATATGTAGACAATGAAAACTTTATGTATTGTGTTGAGAAAATTTCATATTGGGTCCCTAGGGTCCTGGGAGATTTCTGTAAGTTCCAGTTCTTGTTTGGCTTTTCTTAGAGTCAGACTGCCTGCTTTCCTTCCTTCTTTCCTTCCTTCCGTCCTCCCTCCCTCCCGTCTTCCCTCCCTCCCTTCTTTCCTCCTTCTGTCCGTTCTTCCATCTGTCCTTCTAGCTAACCAATCCTTCCAGCCAGCCATTTATCCACCAGTTACAGTCTCAAGCCCTGTACTAGGTACTATGGGGTACAAAAGTGAGAAATGCTATAGAGGAAGTAAGTCATGTACACAAATAGTAATGACTCAGGCTCTAAAGTGATAAGTGCCAAGAGAGAGATGGGGATGAAGGCCTGTGGGCATCCAGAGGGAGAAGCTCTTAAAGGGTTATCAGTAGAGACCGAACACCATCTAATTTACGTTCCTAAGATCTCTCTGGCTGCCGCGTGGGTTTAGGGAGGGTGTGAGCAGGGAGAGCCCAGGCAAAGAAAACAGCAAGCCTAAAGGCCCCAGGAGGGAAAGAGCTTGGTGCATCCCAGGATTCGTGGGTGCGAGGGTCTATGTGTTGGAGTCCAGTGAACAAGAGCTAGAAAGAGTACCGAGATCAAGTTGGAGAGGTCAGCAGGGCCAAACCTTCAGGGTTTTTGAGAGGAGTTTGGATTTGAAATTTTGTTTTTACTGTTATAACACTAAAAACATTGATGTTCCATCACACGGAGGTGGAAATTAGATCAGCTTGGTGAAAAGCAGAGCTGTGCTTTTCTACATTTAGAACAATAGAAAGGGGATCTGCTTGTACACAATTGACCATATGAATGCCAGATTGTTGAAACGTTCTCGTAATTGCTTGTAATGTTTCCTCTGGGGAATTTAAAATGAGGTCTTGATGAACTGCAGCCACCGATGCTGATCATACCAAGACCTTGCCCCAAGTACAACCCTAGGAAATATTTTCAGTTTCCTTTCATTCTCCGAAGGATACAGCTTGGAAACAGCCTTTGCCCCTGAGCTTCCTGTCCTGACCGGTTAGAGTTGTGTGTTTGAGCGAGGGTGGGAGTGTTAGGTGAGCCTGAGGCAGTCCACACATGTTGCTGCATTGTTTGTAGAGTTTCCAACTCCTGGATCTTCCTGCTGGTGGGGAGCGTGGGTGGTGGTGGGCAGATCGGCCTGTGTCTGGCTGCCCGGTAGGCTTTTCTAAGAAGCACCTTGAGGGTCAGTGATGGTATGCTATTATAGTTATTATGATAATAAATGCTTAAGTGCCAAAGAGGCAGTATACATCGGAGTCAGACGCAATTACCACCCAAGCTTTACTAGACTGAAAGAAATACATGAAAATCAGTAAAATGATTCGGTTTATGCAGGGCTTGAGGTGAACTTGATGAATCTCGCTCCTTTAGCTGTGGAGATCATCCCCGCTGACAGGGCAAGGGTGTAATGAAGTAGAGTGAGGGGGTGGAGAGAGGATAAGACAAAACCTTGAAGAGATGTCCCTAATTTGGAAAGAGTACCATACAAATGAATAGTCAAGTAAGAGTAGTGGGTAGGACCTGGCTCCTATGATACAGAGTTCAGTGAAACGGGGAGAAAGATCCTGCTGCTTTTAATTCCTAGACCCTATAAGGCTTCAGGTCTATTCAGGGTCTGAGTCTGAGTTGTTTCTATATTTTCTGGTACAGTGATAGCTTAATGCCAGGTCCTGGACCCGTGCCTGTCCATGGTGAAGTGAGGAAAACAAGGATAACGTGATGAGTATGTGACAAAGCCCAGGAAATGTCAAATAAGTATATATTTAATGTCTTATTTGATGAAATAAAACATTACAACTCCCTTTATTGAAATCTTGCTGGCTCAGGGCTATAGAAATCTTGCCGGCTCAGGGCTTCCCTGGTAGCACAGTGGTTAAGAATCCACCTGCCAATGCAGGGGACACAGGTTTGAGCCCTGGTCTGGGAAAATCCCACATGCCGCGGAGCAACTAGGCCCGTGAGCCACAACTACTGAGCTTGCACTCTAGAGCCCGCGAGTCACAACTACTGAAGCCCGCTCACCTAGAGCCCGTGCTCCACAGCAAGAGAAGCTGCTGCAATGAGAAGCCGGCGCACCGCCATGAAGAGTAGCCCCGGCTCGCCGCCACTAGAGAAAGCCCGCGTGCAGGCAATGAAGACCCAACACAGCCAAAAATAAAAGTAAAATTAAAAAAGAAAGAAATCTCACTGGCTCACGAAGTCCCAGTGTCCAAAATGAATGAAATAAATGTATGTCTCATTGAGAACAGAAGGAAGGAGAAAAAGGAGGAAGAATCAGTTAAACAAAATCTATCAGTGAGGTCCTTTGGAGAGAAAGGGGATTTATCCAGAGAGGGAAAGGAAAATCTGCAACAAAATGACAGGTGAATAGTTTGATACATTTGTTATAGAAATAATTCATGATAATTTATTTTTTAAAAATCTATTGAAGTATAGTTGATTTACAATGTTGTGTTAATTTCTACAGTACAGCAAAGTGACTCAGTTATATGTGTATATATATATATTTTTTTTTCCATTATGGTTTTTCACAGGCTATTTTTTTTTAACATCTTTATTGGAGTATAATTGCTTTACAGTTGAAAACATCGTGCCTGATAGACAAATAGCCAAAGATCATGAACAGACAGATATCAAAGTAGAGATAAAATAGTAAAGCAGCATATGGCACTTTTCAAGCCTCCCTTCCTACTCACTTTACCCACCTCCAGCTACCTATTTCCTTTCACTGCTTTATGTATTTCTCCTTCACAAATATTGCTATCCACATATTCTTCCTATACTAGTTGCCTTGTTTATTTTCTTTTCCTCCAATTCGCGTGAAAACTCCATGAAGACTGGAACATCTATTTGTTTTGTCTACCTCTAAATCCCCAGTGCCTAGAACACTGCCTGGCACATAGATGCTCAATCTATATTTATTGGATGAATGGACCTTTGACAAATGATTCCCAGCCGACCCAGGACATGTCCAAGACCCCCATCTTTATACTTCCATCACTTGCTTTTGTGTCAAGGCTCCCTGATGGAAACTAGACAACATATTTATAAAATTTACAGCTGACCCCAAATTTGGAAGAATAGCAAGTAGATTACAAAATAAACATGAAAAAAAATTCTAGACATAAAATTGAACAAGGCAAAAAAAAAAAAAATTGAACAAGGCTAAACATAAGGGAAGGAAAGGATAATCAAAAGCATTTTTTTTTTTTTTTTTTTTTTTTGCAGTACGCTGGCCTCTCACTGTCGTGGCATTATCTCCCATTGCGGAGCACAGGCTCCGGACGCGCAGGCTCAGCGGCCATGGCTCATGGGCCCAGCCGCTCCACGGCATGTGGGATCTTCCCAGACCGGGGCACGAACCCATGTCCCATGCATTGGCAGGCGGACCCTCAATCACTGCGCCACCAGGGAAGCCCTCAAAAGCATTTTTAACATATCCTCTTGTTCTAAAGTGTATTATAGGTGTGTATTTAGGTCTGTGAATCTAAATAAATCATAATATAAGTTACCAAGAAAGGCTATTTTCTGGATTGGGGTTGTATGGAGAAAAGTGTCCCCTCAATTAACAGGGAAGAGAGTAACTGCTAAATATTGGTATTTGTATTTTTTTTTAACTTTCTTTTTTTTTTGGCTGCCCCCTCACAGCACGCAAGATCCTTAGTTCCCCCACCAGGGATCGAACCCGTGCCCCCTGCAGTGGAAGCATGGAGTCTTAACCACTGGACCGCTAATGAAGTCCCTGGTATTTTTTTTTTTTCTTTTTAAAAATTTTTTTAATTTTTTGGCTGCATTGGGTCTTCGTTGCTGCACACGGGCTTTCTCTAGTTGCGGCGAGCGGGGGCTACAGTGTGCGGGCTTCTCATTGGTGGCTTCTCTTGTTGCGGAGCACGGGCTCTAGGAGCACGGGCTCTAGGCGCACGGGCTTCAGTAGTTGTGGCTTGTGGGCTCTAGAGCGCAGGCTCAGTAGTGTTGGCGCAGGGGCTTATTTGCTCCGTGGCATGTAGGATCTTCCTGGACCGGGGGTCAAACCCACGTCCCCTGCCTTGGCAGTCGGATTCTTAACCACTGCGCCACCAGTGAAGTCTGGTATGTGTAGTTTTTTTTTTGTTTTTTTTTTTGCGGTACGCGTGCCTCTCACCGCTGTGGCCTCTCCCGCTGCGGAGCACAGGCTCTGGACGCGCAGGCCCAGCAGCCATGGCCCACGGGCCCAGCCACTCCGCGGCATGTGGGATCCTCCCGGACCGGGGCACGAACCAGTGTCCCCTGCATCGGCAGGCGGACTCTCAACCACTGCGCCACCAGGGAAGCCCCTGGTATGTGTATTTTTAAAGCATGTCCAGACATATGCGGCCATGTGGAGTCTTGAAGATGGTAGAAACACATCTAGGGGTACCCTGAAGTTTCCTGAAGTTCAAGAGAACGTTCATTCATTTGTTCATTAAAAATACCTCAAATACCTACTATGGACGGGGCACTGTGCCATACACTAGGGCTTTATATTTCCTTCTCTAAAGCATGAGATGTGTTTTCAGCCTGTTAGAATAGCAGAGCCCAGTGCAAAGAGTTGCCCTTGGACACAGCTTTATTTTTAAAAAATATTTTTTGGCCAACCTTTAAAAATCAGTAGATTTCATACCCAAAGCCAGACTTCTGTCTTTAAAAAACATAAGTGGAAATACTGATTACAATAGGCATCATTCCCATGGGGCTACCATTGGCTGGGGCTGAAGTGCTGCTTCTTCCTTTAGCCCTTTTGTCAGTGTCCCCACTGCTCCCTGTTGCCTTGCTCCTGGCCTGACAGTGCCCTTTGGCAACCAACGTGTCCTGGTAGTGACTGGGCAGAAATCAGTCACAGAATAAAAAAGGCCAGGCACAAGCTGTAGGAGGCCCACTTTATTAAGCACAGTTGTGAGAATATTCTGGAATTTGAAAAATAAAGAGTTTTTTTTTCCAGCAGTGAGAATGAATAATAATTGCTCTTAGGAAAGTTAGTCTAAATTTGGGAGATGCTTTGAGAGAGGCCATGTTTCACATGCATCAAGGACAGAAAGGATTATTCCATGCCAAAGGAGCAAACTCTCTCTCCTCAGTCTCTGGGTGTGAATGTTTGGAAGATTCGACAGTGAGCCAAGTGCAGTGCAGCTAAGTGTTGAGCTCAGCGCAGCCTGGTAACTTCAGAGTCCCACAGGCAAGGCTGGAGAGAGTTTCTTCCCGGCATTTTCACATACTGCAGGTACAGGCGGCCAATACATTCCCTAGGCCTGAGGCCCACAGGTCGCCTCACTCCAGCCTGCATATCCCTGGGCTTAAAGGGAAACCCATTTGAGAAGAGGAGGGTAGCTTAGCAATAGGTTTGTAGCCGAGTTCCAGAGTGGAGATGCTGGCTGAAGGCCTCCCTTACTGGAACTATACTGCATCTCCATTGAAGGCTGTGAATTTAAAAGAGGAACATCAATTCTTGCATAGTAGAGCTTTAAAGGAGAAAGGACAGAAGGAGAGGGAAATGGTTAAAAAAAAGATTATAACAAGGTTATCTATTTTTAAAATAGTGCTCTAAAAATATATCATTTCCTTATGAAATTAACTACTACCAGCAAAAATTTGTTCTGAATAAAAAAGACACAATAGGGCTTCCCTGGTGGCGCAGTTGTTGAGAGTCCGCCTGACGATGCAGGGGACACGGGTTCGTGCCCCGGTCTGGGAGGAAAAAAAAACAAAGACACAATGAAAAGTTCGTAATTATTTTGAGATTGCTCCCAAAAGTCATCCGGGGTAGAGAGGGCATTGGCTCAGTGTGTGATCCCTCTGGCTGACCTCACAAGGATCTCTGGCTGGTGAATTTAGCTCCTAATTGTGCCTAATGAGGTACCTGGTAGAAATTTCACAGCACATTACAGCTGTGTGGCACATCTGTTAGAAATCCAAAGAAACAAATTGGTTACACAAACATTCTTTGGGAAAGATTCAGCTTAGCACCAGTTCTGTGAAAAAGCCCTGGGAGTTTGAGTTGAATGCAAACTTCATATGCTTTGAGTTTAATGAAAATGTTAGGCTCATCCATGGAATTATAATACCTGGTCCTGTTGTAAGCTGAGCTGTTCAAACCACACTTGAAGAACTGGAATAAATTCTGGTCATTTAAAGAAAGATAGTGAAAATTAGAGTTTGTTCCTAGGAGGGACATCAAGAAGAAATCATGACCTGGGAAATGGTTGAAAGTCTTGGAGGTGACAGGTCTCCAGTTTAACCTGAAGAAGAAAAGACTAAAGAGGGAGATGCTCTAACTATATTCTGATACTCAAGGACTTGGCTGATGCAGTACCTTGTAAAACAGTGCCTGAAAGAAACGTCTGATGAGCACGTAAATAAATGGAGAAGAGAGTAGGTATGCCAGTGTGTGTGCCTGTGTGTGTGTGTGCGTGTGTGTGTGGTGTTTTCCAGGGAAGAACAGAACACATGGTAAAAATTACAGGAAGGGAGGCAGATTTAAAACTGTATAGAAATAATTTGTAATAACCAGTGCTGTTTAAGGAGGGATGGGACATCTTACTAGATTAGGAAGAATTCTAGAAGGGTCTGAGTAACTCTCTATGAGGGAGTTATAGAAAGAATACCTACATGCAGTGGCAAGCCAGCTCTCGGAGGCATAGGGATAACATAGAAAGGTGAGGGCATTGCAATTGGACAGACCTGGGAGCAATTACATCCTTGCCACTTAGCTGTGTGACCTTAGGTGAGACACCTACCCCCTCTAAGCATTCATTTCTTCATCTGTTGACTGGGGATAATTAAACCCATGTTAAAGTGTTACTGTGAGAATGAACTGAGCTGCTGGATGTAAAGTCCTGGCTATAGAGTGGGCTCTGGATCGATGTTCTTGACTTTGCCTAGATTAGGTGGCATCCAAAGGTGTAAGAGAATGTTTTAGGAGCTCTTGCAAGGAAGCCACTTAGGGAAGTTCATCAGATATACTTAGTCACCTTTGCCACCTTTGTGCCTTCAGAGCTGACCCAGCCTGCACAGGGCAGCTGCTCCATACATGTTGGTACATTTGCTGGCTTTTTAAAGTCAGGACTCTGGGTAAGTCATGGCCCTGGGCACTGACAGAGACAGGCTATCACTGGGGCTGCATGGCCAATGGAGACAGTGTGTCTGGGGGAAAGAAAGTGGGTTTTGGCATCAGACAGAGGTTCAAATCCCAACTCTCCACTGGCTCAAGTTACTTAACCTTTCCAAGCTGCATTTTTCTCATCTAAGGCAATGCCTATCTCATGTGAGTTAGGGGTGAAATAGCACAGACGAAGGACTTGATGTTCTTTTCTCAGTGGGGTCCTTTCAACAATCCAGGGAGGCACATAATGGAGCCTGCATTTCTGAAAGAAGAAATAAGATTCAGAGAGTTGAAGTGATTTGCCTAAGGAATTAGTAGAACTGGTATTTGATACCATTCTTCTAACCTCAAGGCTCATCACCTTTTCCAAACCATGGCTGACACATTTTTTGAGCATCTGCTGTGTGCCAGGTACAATACTAAGGATTTCCCCTGTTACCTCATTGGTGGTTTCAGTCCCACATGGAGATGTTAGTCACTCCATGAATCTCTTTGGAACGTGCACAGGGTAAACTTTCCTAGACACTTGGGGAAAGTCATTCTTAATGGGACTATGGTTCTTTTTGACACCTGGCTTTGGGAGAGACACTTATGGCAGTGAGAGGGGAGGAAATACCTGTCCAGACAGTCATATTAGCGGCTCAAGAAAAGGGAACCCTCCTACACTGTTGGTGGGAGTGTAAATTGGTGCAGCCACTATGGAAAACAGTATGGAGGTTCCTCAAAAAACTAAAAATAGAATTGCCATATGAGTCAGCAATCCCACTCCTGGGAGTATATCTGGACAAAACTATAGTTTGAAAAGATACATGCACCCCTATGTTCATAGCAACACTATTTACAATAGCCAAGATGTGGAAGCAACCTAAATGTCCATGGACAGATGAATGGATAAAGAAGATGCAGTACATATACACAATGGAATATTACTCCACCATGAAAAAGAATGAAATAATGCCATTTGCAGCAACATGGATGGACCTAGAGACTATCATACTAAGTGAAGTAAGTCAGACAGAGAAAGACAAATACCATATGATATCATTTATATGTGGAATCTAAAATATGACACAAATGAACCTATCTACAAAACAGAAAACTACTCACAGACATAGAGAACAGACTATGGTTGCCAAGGTGGGTGGGGAGGGATAGACTGAGTTTGGGATTAGCAGATGCAGACTATTATATATAGAATGGATAAATAACAAGGTCCTACTGTAGAACACAGGGAACTATATTCAATATCCTGTAATAAACCAACCATAATGGAAAAGAATATGAAAAAGAATACATATATATGTATGTATAACTGAATCACTTTGCTGAACACCAGAAAATAACAGAGCATTGTAAATCAACTATACTTCAATAAAATAAATTAAAAAAAATATTTGCTCCTCAGTCTTGATCGTCCCTGGAGGGACGGATGCTAAGGGTCCTGAACAGATGACACCACCGACTCTTACACAGTCGTGCCGGAGTGCACGGGCTGGCAGTTCTGAGGTCTTCTCCAGCTCATAGACTTGTACTATGGGGTTGCACAGAATTTTAAAAATGAATTCCTTGCAAATATTTAAATCAGGACTTTTCACATAGAAACACATAATAAAGATTTGGGGTTTCTCTGGAGGAGTCCGTAACACCGTCTGGCAACACTGACCTCATGTTCTCTCGTGTTCTCCCAGGCAACACCTGACCAGCACTGCTTCCTTAGGTAAAGCGACAACTCTCTCCATCATCAGGTGGCGCATTTGACCCCCTTACCTTCTGCCGTTGAGCAGTTTGAATTCATATGTAGTACCCTGGGCATCATTTGTATTCATAATAGTAAAACGCCCGGGAGGATTGCCCCCGACTTGTTTCCTGCTGACGATGTCTTTTTTTGCCCTGACCCTAGTCTGTGATTGCAGTGGGAAGTCCAGGCAATGTGTGTTTGATGAGGAACTTCACAGACTGACAGGAAATGGATTCCGCTGCCTGCACTGCAGTGACAACACGGGTGGCGTTCACTGCCAGAGGTGCAAGGAAGGATTTTACCGCCAGAGAGACAGAGACCGCTGTTTACCCTGCAACTGTAACTCCAAAGGTAGCTGGATAAATGGGGAAAGAAAGAGGGAGGGGGGAGGGGAGAGAAAGGGGAGGGGGTGAGGGGGAGGGGAGAGA
>NW_021703774.1:45636156-45688412 GCF_005190385.1 Monodon monoceros | reverse complement strand
GAGGGGGAGGGGAGAGAATGGGGAGGGAGGGAGGGGGAGGGGAGAGAGTGGGGAGGGAGGGAGGGGGAGGGGAGAGAATGGGAAGGAGGGAGGGGGAGGGGAGAGAATGGGAAGGAGGGAGGGGGAGGGGAGAGAGACAGAGCAGGCCAAGAGGGAGATGTTCAATTTCTAGAACAATTGGGAAGATACTGTTCTTTTTAGCAATTTCAATCTGAAAGGAAATATGTTTTTCTTAAGTCTGGGTTATAGGAACCAGCTGTGGTCTTTAGGGTACATTAGTTTAAATTCTAGTCCCAAGAGAGACACGCGATTACTTTCCTGGCAGATAACAGTCTGTGACCTGGGAACAAAGAAGCTTGCACTCTTCCAGTGATAGTTCTTCATATCCATAACTGTCCCTTTGACCGACCTCTCAAAAAATAAGAGATTAGAAAGATCTGTTTCTGGTGGTGTGCTGGGTGCTAGCAATATGAAGTGATACTAATAGAAGAGACAGACAAATAAATAGGCAGACTAGAGTCGTTCACAGGGCTGTGAACAAGAGAAAACAGAACAACAAATAGGAAGCACCTAACAGGGTGGCTGGTTCATAGGAGAGCCTGTTTTTGTTGTTTGTTTTTTTAAAATGTATCACCCACTGCTGTATTCTCAGAACTATAGTTTTTGTGTACGCAGACGCACACATCCCGCTATATTCATCGTGGGCAGACAGTAAAGACAAGTTAGTAAATGTAAACAGGGAAAGAGAGGTAAATAAGTTGGGACTTTTTAAAGCTACCTTATTTGTCTTTTATCTCCCTTGGTAGTATCTGTTTCTCCTCTTTGCCAGAAAGTGTTTAATAGCATAATATGATCAATATTAGTCTACCAAAAAGGTATAGCCTTAGTGCATGGCTATGATTTAGGGTAGTTCTGTGGAGCCGTTTCTTAGCAGCAGCTGAAAGAGTCTAAAAATGGGCAGATTTTGGCCTAGCCATGACTTGCTGGTAGAGTGTGTCAGGGAGCCTTATAGAAAACTGGGGTGACCCTGTGTTGATACAGACCCATATGCCAGCAATCATTCCCAGATTCTTCAGACTTGCTGCTATTATGTGGTTTAAGTCAGCTTTGCTCAGCTTTGTGGCTTTGACTCAGCATCCAGCATCCTTTGGGTTTAGCAGTTCTCCCTCTGAATCAAAGAACGTCGTAAAGAAAAATGATTCTACTTTAATGGGCATTTAACCTCTCTGAAGACCCTGTATCCCCTTAGGTTATGCAGCTTTGTTGTGAGTCACTGGAGTTGGGTCATCCCAGCAAAATAATCAGCGAGAATGTGATGAGAAGTATAATTGGCTCAGCTGGAAAGCCTGGCCTGAAGACAAGGTTATTAGTCTTAGAATAGACAAGGAGCGTGAAGCCTAGCAAAGAGAGATGGTAATGAAGCTTCACCACGCCATCGTTTCTTTTACACTGTGTAGTCCATTGCCCAACCAGCAACAGTGAGCCTGGCTCTTTCTTTTCTTTGGGGGAATAGATATCTCAGACTCAGGGTGAACAGCCTAGTAGGAAGCAGTGGAGCCCAGCGATGATTTATATCTTGTATGATAGCTGCCATGCATTACACACTTACTCTATACCAGGCACTTTTCTAAATGCTTTCATCCAGTAATTAATTTAATCTTCACAAATAACCCTATGAAGAGGGTGCTATTATGATTTTCATTTTACAAATGAAGTATCAGAGGCTTAGAGAGGGAAGTTATGAAACTTGAGGGCTGAGTGGCATGTTGGTGGCAGGGACTGTACCCACCATGTGCCATCTCTGGCTACATGTTAGCTGCACAGGTCACTAAATCAGTGGCACAAATTTAATTTCTTATGTGATTTCTCAGTTGCCCAACCAGCCAGGAGGTATTTTTCACTTTCAAATAATAACTTCCCAAGGGAATTTGTTGTATATTCAATTTCAAATGCAGAATTCATCTTACCAAAAGCTACCATTCCATGCATGGCAAATGAAGCCAACAGCATTCATAATCCCGAAAGTGGTCACAGATTTTGGACATCACATCAATTTCTCCTAAATATAGCAACTAGGCTTATTTTATTTATTTATTTAATTTATTTTTTGTGTTTTGCTGTACACGGGCCTCTCACTGTTGTGGACTCTCCCGTTGCGGCGCCCAGGCTCCGGACGCGCAGGCTCAGCGGCCATGGCTCACGGGCCCAGCTGCTCCACGGCATGTGGGATCTTCCCGGACCGGGGCACGAACCCATGTCCCCTGCATCGGCAGGTGGACTCTCAACCACTGCGCCACCAGGGAAGCCCTAGGCTTATTTTTAAGTGATGATTTTGTGGGCTCAGCAACAGGGCTGAATTATCCTCAATTCTTATAACCCTGATAACGTTTTGTGGATACTTTGAAATTCACTGTGTGTGTGTGTGTGTGTGTGTGTGTGTGCTTTCCTCCCCGATACCTAAATTCTTGAGATCTATGTAGACATCAATGATATTGGGCTTGTTCTCTTAATTTTATTTTTTTTACATATATATGACCCAGGCAGTGGATTACTCAAGACTAAAACATTTGAGTTATTATTTAAGACATGTCTTAGATAATAATTTAATTATTATTAAATATAATGATTAAATAATAATAATAATAGTGTTATTTTAAAATGCAAGTGTATATATTTTTAAAGGGTTCTCAAAAGGAAGCAAGCTCTCTTGGTTTAAATTTTAAATATTAGTCATTTTAGAATACCTTCGTGAGTCCTCAGATGCATGTAGACTGTATTACGTAAGTCCTGAAAGTGCTTATTGAAACAGTAAGCTGTTCTTCATCTGTCCTTTAAACCCAATTGTTCACAGTCCCTAAGAGTAGCTCATGATGTAGGAATTGGGACAGGTATTTTTATTTTAATGAGATACTCTGAAAACCCAATGCTATTATTTTGGAAGTTTGGGAACATGAAATAAATCAATCCTATTCACAGTAAGGGCCTGTGTACGTTTCCATGTCAACTTTGCAAGGCTTGAAGGAGGCCTAGAAGATACGAGTATAAACTACTTTTTTGAGCACCTGCTATGTGTGAGATGTTGAATTAGGCCCTTCATATGTTTTATTTATTTATTTTAACATCTTTATTAGAGTATAATTGCTTTACAATGGTGTGTCAGTTTCTGTTTTATAACAAAATGAATCAGTTATACATATACATATATCCCCATATCTCTTCCCTCTTGCGTCTCCCTCCCTCTCACCCTCCCTATCCCACCCCTCTAGGTGGTCACAAAGCACCGAGCTGATCTCCCTGTGCTATGCGGCTGCTTCCCATTAGCTATCTATTTTATGTTTGGTAGTGAATATATGTCCATGCCACTGTCTCACTTCGTCCCAGCTTACCCTTCCCCCTCCCCGTATCCTCAAGTCCATTCTCTAGTAGGTCTGCATCTTTATTCCCGTCTTGCCCCTAGGTTCTTCTGACTGTTTTCTTTTCTTTTCTTTTTCTTTTTTTTTTTTTAGATTCCATATATATGTGTTAGCATACAGTATTTGTTTTTGTCTTTCTGACTTACTTCACTCTGTATGACAGTCTCTAGGTCCAAGGCCCTTCATATATTTTAGTTCAAAGTTTTACAGCAGCTCTACAAGGTATGATTGTCCCCACTTAAAGAAGGGATGTGTGTCCCTTTGCCCAAGGACACACAGCTAATCAGTGGCAGAGATGGTATTTGAGGTGAGAATTGTTGGACCCCAAAGCCTGGGCTCTTTTCATGTCCCCCAGCTTCTAGAACTGTATTCTCTACATAATGTCCTATGGAATATTGTGTTTCCCAAGATAATAATAGGCATTGCCTGTAAGAATGTCAAATAATGTTTGGAAACACTGGCATTAGAAAGTTAAGCAAGATTCATGCCTACTGAATGTGCTGTTATGTTGTAAATCTCTGAAAGATTTAGGACATACCATTTCCCAAACTCTTTTGAGCACAGAATGCCTATTTCCATGAGATGACTGTTAATACCCAACAGAAGACTGTTTTGTACAGTACTGTTTAGGGCTATTTGGGAAAAACCCCAAAATAAAGTACAGTCTTCTCCACTTTATAAGAATAATTTGTTGGGACTTCCCTGGCAGCACAGTGGTTAAGAATCCGCCTGCCAATGCAGGGTACACAGGTTCGATCCCTGGTCCAGGAAGATCCCACACACCGTGGAGCAACTAAGCCCGTGCGCCACAACTACTGAGCCCATGTGCTGCGACTTCTGAAGCCCCCGCACCTAGATCTAGCCTGTGCTCCGCAACAAGAGAAGCCACCGCAATGAGAAGCCCTCATGCTGCAACGAAGCGTAGCCCCTTCTCGCCACAACTAGAGAAAGCCTGAGCTCAGCAACGAAGACCCAACGCAGCCAAAAATAAATAAAATTAAAAAAAAAAAAAAATTTGTTTCTGAAAAACTACTGTAGGGAGAGTTTTCTTAAATTGAAAGCATAGTTTCCATTAATTTGAATGGAGAAAAACAATGTGTTTCTGGGTCCCAGATTAACACCCATTTATGTTAAAAATAATTAAATGGTATTAAAGAAGGAACATTTAATGTTACTCATCAGAGCATAAATTCAAACAAGAATTTACCTTCTGGGGCTTCCCTGGTGGCGCAGTGGTTGAGAGTCCGCCTGCCGATTCAGGGGACACGGGTTCGTGCCCGGGTCCGGGAAGATCCCATGTGCCTTGGAGCGGCTGGGCCCGTGAGCCATGGCCGCTGAGCCTGCGCGTCCGGAGCCTGTGCTCCGCAACGGGAGAGGCCATGACAGTGGGAGGCCCGCATAACACACACACACGAAAAGAATTTACCTTCTTAGACCTGTCTGCTGTTTGTCTCTAAGTGCCAACCCCAGTGGTCTTTCCTCACTCTCATCTTGTTAAATGCTCTCTTGCCTTAGATCCTGAAAACCATCCCCTCTTCCTTCTCCCTTAACTCTTCCCAGAATTCTCCTCCGTGAGACTTCTCCCTGCTCCCATCACTTTTTCCTTAATCAGCGAGGTTCCATTTCTGTCCAAGGCACCTTCCCCTCCTCTGTCTATCTGCTCCCAGAGTGACCTTACACTTGCTATGGCTTCCTGTTCTGCCTGTGGGCTGAAGGCTCCTAAGTCTTCATCTGCAGCCTCTTTCTTGAGCTCCAGATGAACAGTTTCACCAGAGTTCATTGTGTCCCAAACTAAACTGGTTATCTTCTCTTGATGATTCAGTGTGAGGCTCTGTTCCTCCTCTGGCCTTCTCTGGTTTGTCAGGAGCCTCATATCTAGCAGTGCCCTCTGGGGACCTGCTGTCGTCTATGTTGATCCACTTTTCATCCAGACTCCTGTAATCTGGGCCATCATGTCAGGGGAGGATTTCTGCCCTGAGAGCCTGCTGCTCTCCTGTCGCCAAGCCATCCTGCAGTTGCTCTAGAGTTGACCTTCTAAACTGCACATCTGATCTTGTTGCCACCTGCCTGATCCTCTGAGAGCGCCCTATTATCCACAAATGGATTTGTTATCCTTCCATCAGTTCTTAATTCACCAGTAGACACGGTGAGCTAATATAAAGTGGCCAATTCAGTGTCTCACACGTAGCAGGTGCTCAAAAAATGTAGTTTATGTTACTATCACTGAGGGCCCTTTCAAGTGTTGCAAAGTTGACATGGAGACTTTCACAGACTCTAACTGTGAATGTGACTAATTTATTTCATGTTTCACCTGCGGCTATAGATACAGAGCCAATACTTTTATTGATTTGAATTGTATCCACAAGTGAATTAAAAGTTCACAGACTGGTAAGAAATTAGAAAAAAAAGGAGCTAATGGTTAGAGTTCTGTTGACTTTATAGATTATGAATGGCCTAATTATCACAGTTAGTTGGAATATAGGGATTACTTTATAATTTTGCCAACTGCTGGGAAGTTATCAAGTAGGTGAGCCACCTTCCACCTCATCTTTTGGCTTTTTCCTAACTCATTTCACAATAGCCACATCCTCTTTCTTAAGGGTTAATTAATCCAACAGATTTCTGAGCCTCTTCTTTGTTTCGGGTGCTGGGGATACAGCAGAGAACGTAAGCTGAGGTAGTCATCGGTAAGCAGGGCTAAGGACTGGGGGAGCAGTGGGATGGATATTTTAGATATGAGAGTCAGAGAAGGTTTCTCTAGGGAAGTAATATTTAATCAAGATGTAAGTGCTGAGAATGGGCCAAGGAGGGGAGGTTCTGGGGAAGGAGCATTCCAGGCTGAGGGAGAAGCAGGTGCAAACGCCCAGAGGAGAGAAGCAGTTGGCACATTCCAGGAACAGGGAGGGGAGCTGGGGAGCTGGACCTCAGTGAAGGAGAGCGGGAGATGAAGCAAGAGAGGTCGAGTTTGTAGGCCGTGGTACAGAGTTTGCACTTTATTCGGCTCAGAGTGGGGACCCACTGGAAGACTTATTAAACAGATGAGTCATATGATCTGAATTCCATTTGAAAAGGAACACTCTGGCTTCTGTAGAGAGAATGGAGCATAGGGAGGCAAGGATGGGGGCGGGAAGAAGAGTGTGAGGCAGGGTTCAGGTGAGAGAAGATGGAGGCTGGAATTGGGGTGTGGAAGGGGGTGCGGTGAGGGGTGGCTGGATTCCAGAGTGGCACATTTTGTTATCCTGAGCACCTCTTGCCTTTCATCAATACGCAGTCTGCGAGGTCCCATTTTACAGAGCATGTCTATAAAAAATGAATCATAGGACAAGTACTCTAGTGCCCCAAACCAGGTAAAATGCACAGGGTCTTCACTCCTTATAAGGGGTGATGCTCCAAGGGTGAGAATTTCTGCCACCCCAGGTAGGTAGAGATGTTTTTGGTTAAGAGGCTTTTTTGTACTCTTAAAATCATACCATAGAAGCACTGCCCCTTAAAAGATGGCGTTTGCCTGCCAGAGTTAAGGGAGAACGTGGCTCACTTTCTTATCCTGTCTTTGTGGAGGCCGAAGTGCTCATTCACCACTGTTCCTTCTTGAGATCTCAAGGATTTGACAAACTACTTCATGTTGAAACCAGAGTAGATATATAAATAATAATGCTTTCAGGAGTCATCTCTGTTCCTTTCCCTGAAGAAGCTATCCTTGGCTGTCAGGACATTCCCTAGTGGGTGGATGCATACCCAGATAATGTGAAAGAATTACTAGAAGCAGCAGGTGGTGGTTATTACTTAGTATTTATTGAGCTCCCATAGGGTGACGTTTTCTTCCTAATGTTGCATAAATTAAATATTTCCTTTTCTTCTTTCCTTTTCCCTACCTTGTGGTCACAGGTTCTCTTAGCGCTCGATGTGACAATGCTGGACGATGCAGCTGTAAGCCAGGTGTGACAGGAGACAGGTGTGACCGCTGTCTGCCAGGCTTCCACACCCTCACTGAGGCTGGGTGCACCCAAGACCAGAGGCTCCTGTAAGTGCCTGTCCCATCACTGTGGCTTCCGCAATTGTATCAACATTAGGGACTGCTTAACATTTACTGAATAACTGAGTTACTGAAACACCGTGGCCTCACGTGGGCCATCTCATTGACTTCTCACAATAATCCTAAAAAATTGGGATTAGCCTTATGCTTGTGTTAAAGATAAGAAACTGAAATCGTGAGAGGATAAATAAGATGCCCTGTGTTACTGGTGAGGGTGGACTTAAAATTCAGGCTCAGAATTTTGTCTCTGGAACCTAGGGTCTTCACCCTGACAACTGCCCCTCCTTTAGATGAAGTAGGATGGAAGTAAAGAGTCCTTCAAATTTTAACCTGGAACTCGTTTCAAATAAATAGACTCAGAGTAGAAGAACTTTCTGCATCATTTTAATCCCCTTTAGCTTGAAGCATTCTCTATCCCTCCTCAACTTCCTTTTTGGAAGAAGGTGGAGCATACATTAGAAATCACATGACCAACCCACAGAGATGCAGAGCCTGGCAGGGTGTTGGGCTGGCTTAGAGGAGGGGGAGCTTGGCAGGGAAGCCATTGGCTAGAAGGCCACCCACAGAGGCATCACCTCCCCATCGCCCATGTTTCCAACCCTTTGCCCATATGAGACCCACCCACCAGGCATGCCTGCACCATCCCCATTACCACTGGCCCAAGTTCTCTTACCATCTGGGCCTTTATGTAGATTGTTCTCTTCCAGACTTCCCTGACCCCTCCCTGGGCCCTGTCTCTCTTTTGTAAACCCTTTTTGTAAAATATGAAGTGTGTTATATCACGGCTCTGCTCCAAATTTCCATTAGCTCCTTTCCCACCTAGAATGAGATCCAAACTTCTTATCTAGGCAGGTAGGGCCCTGCAAGACCCTCCTGCCCCCTCCACCCTCAGCCTTAGGCTACTGCTCCATTTCTCACCCCCTCCCAGCCTTCCTTTGCTTCTTCAAAGGAGCCAAGCTATGTGACATCAGCCTTGGCCTAGAGCACTCTTCCCTCCCTCAGAGCCATGCAGAGCTTCACTGGCTCCATCCCCACCTTGTCTATCTCCTCACAGAGACCTTCCAGACCAGTCTCCACCCCTCCGTGTTCTGACTCTGTTGTTTTACTCCCAGAGGACAGGGCTATTTCCTGTTTCTTACTCTCCCTGGTGCTTAGCAACCAGCAGATGCTAAACACATGTTTCTCAGAGGATCCTGATAATGGTATAGAGGGACCAAGATGGGGAGGAGACTGTGGGAAGATGAAGATTGGGAAAGAGATCTTCAGGAAGCTGGTTGGGACTTGGCATCTGACTGGATGAGGAATGTGAAGGACGAGGAGTCAGATGCAGGCTTGGCAGGATTTGCTGGGGTCACGCGGCAGTCAGAGGGGGAGCAGGTCAGTAGGGAAAAGACAACAGACTTGGTTTTAGACGCATGAGATAAACACATGTGCTTATGTGCCGAACGCAGTGACAGAGACCGGTGCTTTGATGAGTCAGTCATTAGTCAAAGCTCTAGTCTGCACAAGTCAAGGAGATTGTGCTAAAATTAAATGAGGAAAATACTGATTTTTTTTCATCAAGAAAGTCTTGCGACCAAAAAAAAAAAAAGTCAGCGAAACTAGTAGCAATTTAACTCCTAGGTATACATTCAAGAGATATGAAAACATACGTATCTGCACAGAAACTTGTACACAGATGTTCACATTAGCATTATTCATAATAGCTAAAAAGTGGAAACAACCCAAATGTCCATTCCAATGAATGGATGGACAAACTGTAGTATGTTCACGAGACAGGATTTTATTCAGCCATAAAAAGAAGGAACTACTGATACATGGTACAACGTGGATGAATCTTGAAAACATATTAAGTGAAAGAAGCCAAACACAAAAGGCCACATGTTGTACCATTCCATTGATAGGAAATGTTCAGAATAGGCAAATCTACAGAGACAAAAGTTGGTCAGTGGTTGTTTAGGGCTGGAGGAAGGGAATGGGGGTGATTCCTAAAGGACACAGGGTATCTTTCTGGAGTAATAAAAGTGTTCTACACTTGGTTGTGGTGCTGGTTGCACAACTCTGAGGGTCAACTAAAACCCATTGAACTGTATACTTTAAATGGGTGAATTACATGGTATGAATTATATGTCAATAGAAGTGTCACCAGAAGAAAGAACTAAATGAACCAAAAGCAAGTAGATGGAATCAATCACGATGAAAGCAGACACCATTGAATTAAACAATAGGTAAACAAATGATAACTTTTTTTTTTCTTAATGTCAACTGACCCAAACGGTCAACCAAACTAAACTAAACAGTTTTGTGATGAATGTGGTTTACATTCTGCGGCAAACCCCTCCTCTTTTTTTTTTTTTTTTTTTTTGCGGTACGCGGGCCTCTCACTGCTGCCGCCCGTCCCGTTGCGGAGCACAAGCTCCGGACGCGCAGGCTCAGCGGCCATGGCTCATGGGCCCAGCCGCTCCGCGCCACGTGGGATCTTCCCGGACCGGGGCACGAACCCGCGTCCCCTGCATCGGCAAGCGGACTCTCAACCACTGCGCCGCCAGGGAAGCCCCCCTCCTCTTTATAGGATTGGGTAGCAAACAGTTCCTGGACTGGCTGCCGGCCACAGACCACACTTTGAGTAGCACGAGCATGGACAAACGAATTCTTAAAGGGTCTGAGGGAGATTAGCATGGACAAGAATAGCTAAGAGAGGCCTCACTGAAGATGAAAGATTGACTCAAGTTGGTGACATTTGCTTATGAGTGCTTGATCTTCACGTGTATAGTTGCAAAGTATTTGGAAACACATCCCTAATTTTCTTTTTCTTCTTTCTCAGGGACTCCAAGTGTGACTGTGATCCGGCTGGCATCTCGGGGCCCTGTGACACAGGCCGCTGTGTCTGCAAGTCAGCTGTCACCGGAGGGCGCTGTGATAGGTCTGTGTGAACTGTGACCCTACGGGCACAGCAGGGTGTCCCTCGGCAACTAGCATGAGAATTCATCCTCTGAGTGCAATTACGGAAAACGGACACTTAACAAATGTAGATGACCTTCTTCTTGCCCCCTGTCCTCAAAAACTAGGCTTTATTTATTTATGTTTAATTTTACTTTTTGGCCGCGCTGCATGGCGTGGAGGATCTTAGTTCCCGGATCAGGGATCAAACCCATGCCCCCTGCATTGGAAGCGCAGAGCCTTAACCACTGGGACTTCCCTCAAAAACTAGACCTTAAAAAAAGTGCAACCAAGGCCCCAAATCTCACTGGACTCCAAGCTTTTGCTCTGGGTCCCTTCTCTGTTTATGCTGTGACAGAGGCACGGGGCCCCAGTGAGTCCCTGGCCAGCTGGCTCTGAATCCCAGGTGCTCTATGCAAGGTGGTACGCTGCGATGAGGTCACATGACTCAACCTGGTCCCAGGAAAGGCCTGGTCTAATTAAACATGTTGGGAAAATCTTAGTAAGTGGGAATATCGCAGTGTATGGCCACAGATAACCGTCCCGTGCTGAGAAGGACCGGGGATGGGATGGTGGTTATATGCACACACATGAACCAGGGGGGGAGATGTAAGAGCCCTTTGGGTCCCAAACCACGTTGGGACAGGTGGTGCAACCAGGTCTATCCACCTTCAGTTGCTGCTGCAGGAAATTCCTTAAGTACAAACTGTGCCCAGACTTAAAACTCTTCCCTCTCCTGATACTGTTGTGAGCAGAGGGCTGCGAGGTAGGTCCCAGAGGTAAAGGCTTCCCTCTTATTTCCTTAAAGGAAAGAAAGCAGTTCTTTGGCATCCTGCCAGTCTCGTATACCTGGGCAGAGGAAATGCCAGGTACATTCCTGGCTTTTGTTTTCAGGGGGTTCTTTGCTGCTGAGATGGGGGGGGTGAGGAAACATAGCTTTAAGTGTTAAAAAAGGAGTCACTTTTTGAAAGCATTTTAAGTTTCAAAATAGAACATACAAATAGAAAGTCACATAAATGTTGCCAGCAGCACCGATTATATGAAATAGACCTTTGCTAAAACTATGCCGGCCTCGTAACACCCTCTCTCCTTCCTAGAGGTCACCACTATTCTGACTGACTTACTTTTCTTCATAATTAATTACCCAAGCACATCCTTAAACACTGTGGTTTAGTTTTGCCTGATTCCCTTCACTTCCCTCCCCCCACCTCCCTTCCTTTATCATTCCCTCTCCACCCTTTCTGTGCCTCCCCACTTCTTTCCTCCCCTCCTCCCTCCTTCTTTCCTTCATTCCTTGGTTTTTGTGTTTTTTTTTGCGGTACACGGGCCTCTCACTGCTGTGGCCTCTCCCGCTGCGGAGCACAGGCTCCGGACGCGCAGGATCAGCAGCCATGGCTCACGGGCCCAGCCGCTCCACGGCATGTGGGATCTTCCCGGACCGGGGCACGAACCCGTGTCCCCTGCATCGGCAGGCGGACTCTCAACCACTGCGCCACCAGGGAAGCCCCCTTCCTTGGTTTTTAATCTCTTTTAATCTGAAGGTTTCCTCCACAGAAACTATAATGGTTTTTTAAACCCTTCCTCTATAGGAAAAAAACCCCCAACTTATTTATTTACAGCTGGTCTCTGAAGCATCTGTTGTTCACGGCTAAACTGCTTTTCCGTGATTTTGCACAATGAACATATTCTTGACATACAGTCCAATGGATTAGACCACGTAATTTATCAGCAGATATACCTGAGTTTGAATTTTGTCTCAGCCACTTACCAGTTGTATGACCTTGAACAAGTTTCTTAACCTCTCTGGTCTTGGTCTTATCATCTAAGAAAATTGGAAATAACAATTCCTATCTCATAAGGTTGTAGTGAGGATTAAATGAGGGAGCATAAGTAAGGTGCCTGGCATATCACAAGTGCTAAATAAATGATAATTGAAACTACCATTATTTCATGTAGAAGGATGTCGTTAACTTGAACAGAGAAGAAAACAAATCCTTCCCGGCTTCCCCTGCCCTCTTCTCTATGACCCCAGCCTCCGGGACTTGTCTGCCAGCTGCGGTCCCCAGAGAAGTCACCGGAGGGCTTGAGCTAGGAGCAGAGGGGAGGCCAGCCTACATTTTGCTTTTGTAGGAGCCTCTAGCCATCCTTTTTTGGCATAACCTCACCTGCCCCCTCCCCTGGGGGTCAAAGCCTAGGTACAAGGGGCAGGGATGGTGGACAATGCCAGGGAGGGTGGTCTGGGAGGGGTCAGTACAGCTGAGTGGGTGCTGGGGCGGGAGCATTTGCCTTTCTTTTGCTGGCCCCCACTTCCCACCCTTTTGCCCCAGTTAAATACTTACTCCAGGACAGGGCCAGCTCTGCATATCCCTACCTGACCCCTCCCCATCTTGCCCACTCAATTCCTCACCAAGGATGGGGAAAATCACTGTTTCCAGACCATCACATCAAACATGATACTGCTTTACCAGAGCAAGAGAAAGTGAATATTCTTCATGCTTTCTTTTTAAATTAATCAATCAATCAATTAATTAATTAATTGACTGTGTTGGGTCTTCGTTGCTGCGCGCGGGCTTTCTCTAGTTGCGGCGAGCGGGGCTACTCTTTGTTGCGGCGCACGGGCTTCTCGTTGTGTTGGCTTCTCTTGTTGCGGAGCACAGGCTCTAGGCGTGCAGGCTCAGTAGCTGTGGCGCACGGGCTTAGTTGCTCCACGGTATGTGGGATCTTCCTGGACCAGGGATTGAACCCATGTCCCCTGCATTGGCAGGTGGATTCTTAAGCACTGCGCCACCAGGGAAGCCCTTTTGTGCTTTCTTAATGGGGAGCTGTGATTTGTCCATTGGGGGGTCTGGGAGTGGGGGGTGGTATGTGCAACTTAGTATTCCTCACCTTTGGGAATTAAGGGGCCGGGTGGAAGAGAAAGTAGAAATGATCATATTCTCTATAGGGACAAGAAATAACCTATAATATTGTCCTGATTTCTAAAACATCACTGCAGGTGCCGACCAGGTTACTATCACCTGGATGGGGGAAACCCTGAGGGCTGTACCCAGTGTTTTTGCTACGGCCATTCAGCCAGCTGCCGAAGCTCTGGAGACTACAGTGTCCATAAAATCACCTCTACCTTCCATCAAGGTAAAGCGATCTGTTTTCTAGGTTTTTTGCTTTTAATGTTGTATAGGGTTTTGTGCTTATAGACTTCCGTCCACAGCATGGGGTCCTTGAGTCATCTTTAGCAACTCTCTTCTCGCTTTAAATGTATATTATTTTTGAGGCAATAAGGAAGAGCCTAATGTCTTGTAAAAGTTATAGCTGAATAGTTTACTCAGACCAGCTTATGAATAACTTAAAAAAATAACTAAAAAGAGACCAGATTTTCATCTCCCTGCATTTCCCATCTCATCTATTTTAAAACCACAAAAGAATCATTCTTTTGGATTGAAGGGCTTAACATGAGTCTTCCTGGAATTCACATTCACTAATAATACCGCTTTCACATACGCCAAACGAGTTGACTTATGTGGAATTAGTTACCAAGCTACAAAGCACTCTAAAAATATGGGAGATTAATATGATTTCAACTCTGAGTTTCTCTTTGAACATACTAGACCCTCTTACCTCACTAAGGCCAGACCCTGTTTATGTAAATAAAATAAAAATACAAATTATAGGCAGATGAAAACATGCTCTCTTATTCCAAGAGTCAGACTCGGAGACAAGAAGTCACAGCAGCTGTAGGGCAGGAGTGAGTGAAGGTGAATACAAAGTAGAGGGGTGCACAGGGGATTTTGAGGATGGTACACGAATGTGGAAACATTAAGAAATCCCCACTTGTTACTCACTGCTAGTGAGCAGCAATCAAGTCTTGCCTTGTTTAACTCGGTAAATGTTGTCCAAATGCAGAGTGGTTTTATTTGTGTTTCAGATGTTGATGGCTGGAAGGCTGTCCAAAGAAATGGGTCTCCTGCAAAACTCCAATGGTCACAGCGCCATCGAGATGTGTTTAGCTCAGCACGACAGTCAGACCCTGTCTATTTTATAGCTCCTGGTATGTATGGTATTTTTCCTGTAGAAGCCAACTTAGAACACTAAGAAGTCAAGATAGAAAAATGGGGTTAGAAAATGTGGACATCTTATCACTTAGTGTTCTGGGCAGTAGTATCTCCAGGAGACAAGTGGGGCTTCAGCCCTTCTTGACAAAGTCATGGCACAGGACAGCAGAACTGGGTGTCCAGGTGGTCAGACCCTGGTTCAGGTCCCTACTTCAGTCAAATGGGAAGTTTCTAGGTTTCCCATCAAGACAAGAAATAAGGACGGTGGTCAAATCTGTGGGTCTACTGAGAAACAGATGGAAAAGTGAAAAGAAACCATTTCTCAAAGCTTTAAACCGCTTGTAAATTTTAAAAATATACATTAGTCAGAGAAGCTGGATGGAAAAGCTCTGGCTAAAATTTTTTTAAAATTAATTTATTTACTTATTTATTTTTGGCTGCGTTGGGTCTTCGTTGCTGCGTGCAGGCTTTCTCTAGTTGCGGTGAGTGGGGCCTACTCTTCGTTGAGGTGCACGGGCTTCTCATCGCAGTGGCTTCTCTTGTTGCGGGGCACGGGCTCTAGGCGTGCGGGCTTCAGTAGTCGTGGCTAACAGGCTTCAGTAGTTGTGGCTCGTGGGATCTAGAGTGCAGGCTCGGTAGTTGTGGTGCACGGGCTTAGTTGATCTGTGGCATGTGGAATCTTCCCAGACCAGGGCTCGAACCCATGTCCCCTACATTGGCAGGCGGATTCTCAACCACTGAGCCACCAGTGAAGCCCCTCT
This sequence comes from Monodon monoceros, assembly GCF_005190385.1. NCBI lineage: Eukaryota > Metazoa > Chordata > Mammalia > Artiodactyla > Monodontidae > Monodon > Monodon monoceros. The sequence goes on along the minus strand of NW_021703774.1, from coordinate 45,673,216 downwards.
GGCTAGAATTTTAATCCTAGTTCATATCCTTAGCTAATATGTGATTCCTGGGCAAGGTGGCCTCTTAACCTTTCCAAACTTCAGTTCCCTCAGCTGTTGAATAATGACAACCTCCACGAATTATTGCCATCAAATGTGATGATGTTGGTGAAAGTATTCTGTAAACTAGAAAGCATTATGTAACAAATGGTATTATTGCTGATAGACCTGGGATCTTTACATATTGGTCTGTCATAGGGGCCAGGCTATGAATCATGTAATGGATGGAATTGCCTTATAATGAGGCCCTTTTAGCATTTCAGTAACTAACCCTTCTTTGTGGCCAAGAGTTGCAAGGCCATGTCCACTGCCATGAACTGGCTCTTCTGGCAGGGTGGCTGGGGAGGGGTGATGGGTGGGTAATGTAGGACCCCAAGAGAAATTGCCAACATCGATGAAAACTTACTCACTCCTTTGTTTCTCCAGTCTCAGAACTGACCTCAATCTTTTCGAATTCTATTTCACAGCCAAATTTCTTGGGAATCAACAGGTGAGCTATGGGCAAAACCTGTCTTTTGACTACCGTGTGGACAGGGGAGGCAGACACCCATCCGCCCATGATGTGATCCTGGAAGGTGCTGGTCTATGGATCACAGCTCCCTTGATTCCACCTGGCAAGACACTGCCTTGTGGGGTCACCAAGACTTACACTTTCAGGTAAAGAGAGAGACTACAAGTGGGTCAAAGAGAGCAAACTGTGACTGAAGTCTGATTCCTTTGTTCATCCAGTCATCATTCATTGGTTCAACAAGCTTTTCTGAGCACCTTTTATGTACCAAACATGGTGTTATGTGCTGAGACAGGCCATGACTGCTGCCCACAAGCCCCGGACAGGCTAATGGGGGAGAAAAATAAACATGATTATACTGCAGCTTGTAAGGGACAAGGTGGACACAGGTGCTTTGAACACAAACAGGAGATATCAGTAACTCACACTGGAGTGATCCAGGAAAGCTTCCCAAGAAGATGTGACAAGTGAAGAGCCGCTCTTTAAGGAAAGAAAAGGGGGGAAGGTTAACATGGCAGAAGAAGTATGTTTGAGGATGTTTCGTACTTTTAGGAAATTCTAAGTGGTTAAGCATGAGTGGAGCATGGGGTCAGGGAGAGGAATACCGTGAGAAGTGAGGTCAGAGAAAGAGGCTGAGGTAAGGTCATGGATGGCCCCATGTGTGTCTAAGGAGGTTACATGTTATCCTGTGGAATGGGATATTTTTTGAAGTATAATTGACCTACAACACTGTGCTAGTTCCAGGTCTAAAACATAGTGATTTGATATTTCTATACATTACAAAACGATCACCCTGATAATTCTAGTTACCACCTGTCACCATACAGTGTTATTACATTATTGACTATATTCCCCAGGATGTACATTTCATCCCCGTGGCTCATTTATTTTATAACTGGAAGTTTGTACCTCTTAATCTCCCTCACCTATTTCACTCATCCTCCCACACCCTCCCTTTTGGCAAATACCTGTTTGTTCTCTGTATCTATGAGTCTGTTTTTGTTCTGTTCTGTTTGTTTGTTTTTTAGATTTCACATATAAATGAAGTCATATGGTATTTGTCTTTCTTTGTCTGAATTATTTCACTTAGCATAATACCCTCTAGGTCCATCCATGCTGTTGCAAATAGCAAGATTTCATTCTTTTTTTATGGTTGAGTAATATTCCATTGCATATATATATATATATATATATATATACACACACACACACACACACACACACACACATACATACATACATATATACCACATCTTCTTTATCCACTATTGATGGATACTTTCCATATCTTGGCTCTTGTAAATAATGCTGCAGTGAACATAGGGGTGCATATAGCTTTTTGAATTGGTATTCTTGTTTTTTCAGAAGAATACCCAGAAGTAGACTTGCTGGATCATATGGTAGTTCTATTTTTACTCTTTTGAGAAACCTCCATACTGTTTTTCATAGTGCCTGCACCAACTTACATTCCCATCAACAGGGCACAAACATTCCCCTTTCTCCACATCCTTGCTAACACTTGTTATCTGTTGTCTTTTTGATAATAGCCATTCTGACAGGTGTGAGGTGGTATCTCATTGTGGTTTTGATTTGCATTTCTTTGATGATTAGTGATGTTGAGCATCTTTTCATGTGTCCGCTGGCCATCTGTATGCCTTCTTAGGAAAACTGTTCATTGAGGTCCTCTGTCCACTTTTTAATTAAGCTGTTTGTTTTTTTTGATGTTGAGTTGTATAAGTTATTTGTATATTTTGGATATTAATCCCTTATCAAATATATCATTTGCAAATATTTTCTCTCTAGAATGGGAATTTTGAATGGTGGGTACAGAGAGTTCAGGGGAGGGGGACGTGCCTATTAAGTGCTTAGTACTGTGTCAGAGACTGAGAATTCAAGATGAAGAAACGTGGTGTTTGTCCTGGTGCATGCTCATGGGGAGTTGGGAGGAGAGGAAAGAGTCTTAGTTCTGCCTGGAGGAGCCAGGAAAAGCATTACTAAGGACGCAGTGTGTGGACTGAGAACAGGAAGAAGCACAGGGCTTTCCCAGGGACAAAATCAGGACAACCCGTACATGTGAGTATATGTGGGAATGTGGAAAGGCATAATACAGGGGATTGGTAAGCAGTATTTATGGCTGGAACACAGCGTGTACAGGGGAGATAGGCAGATAAGATTGAAAACGCTGGAAAAAGGCCCAGCATGGTGGTTCTTGGATGTCATGTCAAGGTGCTGAGATCTTGCCCATGCCTACAAGATGATGGAAAGCTATTGAGAGATTGGAAGTCGAGAATTGGCGTGATCAGGTGTGAAGGCTGGGTGCAAATACTGTGTGAAGGACAGTTTGGGTAGGGTCTTTAACTGAACCACCAGGACACATTCACAGTGGTTCAAGTGAGGGTTGTTGGGGACCTACCCCGGGGCAGAGGTAAAGGTAATAGAGAATAGAAGACCCACAGCACACACACAGTGTGTTCTTAAATAACTGAGTGCCACTTATTCTAACGATACAAACACCCAGCTCTCCACGCTGGAACACCCATTCCCACCTTCTCAGCTTGGTGAACTTACGCTTCAAGATTCAGCTTGCAGGTTTTTCCTTTATATTAGCCTTCTCAGAATCCTAGGTAAAGTTACAGTCCATCCTGAGTTTCTATGGCATCCTGTTCATGCCTTTGTTATAGCCCTTTCTGCATTGTATCATAATTATTTGTTTACCCGTCACCCCTGGGAGACACTGATCACCTCACTCTACTTGCCTTTGTATCCTCCGTCCTGATACAGCTTCTGGTTCAAACCAGGTGCACAGTAAACAGTTATTTCATGAATCAGTGGATGAAACAAAAGGGTTAGTATGGTTCCTGGAAGAGCTATTCCAGTAGAAATCAAAACAACATAAAGAAGAATAGTACAGGGGCTGGTGATGTGATGCACTGAGGCAACATGATGCCAAACTAGGAAGTATTAGATGTGGACAGTGTAGAAGGTGGAAACTGACTTTTGAAAATTGGAGGTGAAATGTGCTCAGATAACAAATCGTTTAAACAACAAAACCAAAAATGAATGATGGCTCTCGAGGATCAGAGCTTCTGGAACTTAGAGATGTTCCTGCTGTTAGGTTTTGTGTGACCAAGAACAGAAAGTGGTCTCTGAGGGCTTGGACAAGCACTGGATGCTGTGACCCCAGGAGCTCGGCTTCCTGCACTGGGATGCCCTCCAGCAAATCCTGTGGGGCTTGCACTCCCCATGGAGTGAGAACGTTCCAGGCTTGTGCCTATGAGGATGTGGCTACCAGTCCTTCATCCCCGTACAAGCAGGACTGTGAAGGGGCTTAGCTATTCCCCCATTCTCAGGCATAATTTGTATCGGGTATACGCATTATAAGATTTGATAAGAGTTGGATTTTTCAGCTTTTGCTTTCAAATCATGCAGATTAAATGAAAATCCAAGCAGTAATTGGAGCCCCCAGCTGAGTTACTTTGAGTATCGGAGGTTACTGCGGAACCTCACAGCCCTGCGGATCCGAGCTACCTATGGAGAATACAGTAAGTGGCTAAAAGAAATGAATTTCTCTCTTCTTAGGTTTTAGTTTAATTTGCTTCAACTCTCTAAGGTGGTGACAGTCTCCAAACAATTAAACAAACTACTTAATGGTTTTGATGCCGAATCTCTGATTGGGTCTAGATTTGTACATTCTAGAAGAAGTTGTTAAGAAAGAATGTTTCTTGAAAAGAGGGCAGCACCAATGAAGAATGAATGATGCTTCCTTGCTAAAGAGCCTCTGAATTTAGATTAAAGCTGATTATTTGAAGAAGATAACCTACAGCAAAAGGCACGTTCCCTTAGCTCGGAAATCGCATCTACAACACTGCTCTCTTTATTTCTTGAGTAACTTTTCTTTGGGATTATGCTCAGTGCTACCACGTTCGGATATCACCATGTATTCTGTTAATTCCTATTATTGAACTTTTGTATACTATGTACTATGTTGGGTACTCCTAAGCTCAACTGAGCTTATTTAAATGAGACCTCCTTAAGCTTTTTAGCACACATGTAAAAAGGAAGCATGGCTGGCATGCACCATTTCCATGTCACTGATATAGTGAATAAAGCAGGAAGTAGAAAAGGTGCTTACTAACAATTTATTGAATCTTTACCATGTGCCAAGCACACTACAATACATGCATTGTCTCATTTAATTTCACAAGAAACATAGGAGGTAGATACCACTGTCATTTCTCTTCTACTGTTGAGGAAACACAGTCATCGAGGTGTTTTGTGACTTGCCCAATTCACACAGGTAGTGAGGATTGAGCCAGAATTTAAACCCTGATTTTTCTGACACCAGAGCCTATGCAGTCAGTCATGATGAACTGCTATATCTTTATGCATGGCATAGTGAGTGAATACCAACTGTCTTTGATAGGGCTATCAATGAAAAAAATTCATCAATAGTCAATCTAAGAGGGCTTCTCTGGTGGCACAGTGGTTAAGAATCCGCCTGCCAATGCAGGGAACACGGGTTCGAGCCCTGGTCTGGGAAGATCCCACATGCCGCGGAGCAACTAAGCCCATGCGCCACAACTACTGAGCCTGCGCTCTAGAGCCTGCGAGCCACAACTACTGAAGCCCCCACGCCTAGAGCCCGTGCTCCACAAAAGAAGCCACCACAATGAGAAACCCGCGCACCGCAATGAAGAGTAGCCCCCGCTCGCAGCAACTAGAGAAAGCCCGCGTGCAGCAACGAAGACCCAACGCAGCCAAAAATAAAATAAATAAATTTTTAAAAATTGTCAATCTAAGAAAGAAATGGAAAATCTTATTTGAGCCAATATGAGAATTATAACCCAGAAGACAGTCTCTCGGAGAGTTCTGAAGACTGTTCCAAACAGGTAAAGGGGGAAGCCAATATATATGTGATTTGGGAAGAATGTACGTGCAATCAAGCACACATCTTGGTAGAAGGTTACTGCTATTTGCAAGGAACAGATACCTTAGTTAATGGTTTAAGTGCTTTTCTAAGTACGGGAAGATGCAAGAAACTGGGTTCATAAAATTTTCTCCTGAAAGTATCTAACTCTCTGAGGGCCAGTTCTGTCAGGTTTCCTAGAGCACAAAGTGCTACATCCTGATCTTCACCCTGAAGTCCTTTCAGGATGTACTGTAGGTCAGCGACTGCAGTGGCTAAAGACTTCATTCTTGTAGATCTGGATAGTGGGCAACATTCTTTATTTTACAATCCCTTCCCTTTCGGTCTTAAGTTCAACCAAGGTCTGGGAGGCATTTCGTGAGCAATTGCTAGGAACGCACATTCCCAGGTCAGTTGAGGATTTCGTTGACAGGCCACAGAACGTGCTACTACTGGACTAGGTTCAGTTAACAGTAGCCAAAAGCCTCTGGACCTCCTGTCTTTCTACTCTGTTATGGTCCAGGAAATAGTTCCCTCTTGTTGCTTCTTCCCATGTCTAGAGTTATTATGCATGATTACAATCTTGTAGAACTATATATTTGATCAAATTGTTTTAAGTTGCCTAGTCATCATTAATTTTATCTGAGGATCAATCACACATTTGATAATGCAAGAAGCAATAATCTTGTAAAATTAGGCAGCATATAATATAGCTAGTAACATTAATAGGTCATAAGCAAGTATTTAAGCTAAGAACTTCCATTAGGTGCGGCCCAGTATCTCCCCAGGTCGTCTGACCAGTCTGTTCTGCGCTAATTGCTATCTTTAAGGGAAAATGATATATTGGCATTGTACATAAAGTTCACCAAAGATGTCTGCACGTACAAGGCGAGCAGTGGGTCGTCATGACCCCTTAAAGGACTGACAAAGGAATGTTATCGTCTAAGGAGTTACATGGCTGGCGCCAGAAGGAGAAAAATCGATCTTTATGGTTGAGCAGGTATTTCTGCCACAGGCGAGGTCTGGTTAACACACAATGCAGAGGTACAATGCAACTAGAGGGGAATGAGGAGGCCAAAGGGCAGAGAAAAAGTTGTTTGTTTTTTTTTATTTGCGGTACGCGGGCCTCTCACTGTTGTGGCCTCTCCCGTTGCGGAGCACAGGCTCCAGACGCGCAGGCTCAGCGGCCATGGCTCACGGGCCCAGCCGCGCCGCGGCATGTGGGGTCTTCCCGGACCGGGGCACGAACCCGTGTCCCCTGCATCAGCAGGCGGACTCTCACCACTGCGCCACCAGGGAAGCCCAGAGAAAAATTTTATGTTTAAATTTTTCTTGTCTTGCCTTAAAAATGTGAATTTTCATTTCATCAGGGAGTTAAGAGAAATACAATCCAATGAGAGGCCTGACTTTAGATCCTTGGACCTTACCACTTGCTGCTTCTAACGTGTTCCCTTTGTTGCAGGTACTGGGTACCTTGACAATGTGACCCTGATCTCAGCTCGTCCCATCTCTGGAGCCCCAGCACCATGGGTTGAACAATGTGTGTGTCCTGTTGGGTACAAGGGACAGTTCTGCCAGGAATGTGCTTCTGGCTACAAAAGAGATTCAGCCAGACTGGGACCTTTTGGCACCTGTACTCCATGTAACTGCCAAGGAGGAGGGGCTTGTGATCCAGACACAGGTGAGTGAAATGACACCTGGACCAGATGGTTGGGGGCACAGCCAGGCGACTGAGGTCTCTCGCGGAAGAGAGAGCTGTGTAGGAAAGACCATGCCTGAACTCATTTCAGAGATGGGAAAGGATTAAGGGAAGCAGGGCTGGAGTCAGGGAAGATGGACATGGCGCTTTATTACACTCAATCCTTTTCATTATGGAAATGCCACAGGGTTGTGAGAAAGGTGCTAGGTTACAGGAAATGGCTGTCATGGTTCAGTGCTGGGTGGGGGAATTGGTGTCGAGTTGCAAGCATTGTACGGGGAGATCAAAGGCAATGTCAGGACTGGAATGAATGTGCGGACAAATGGTGTCAGGCCTTGGGGGACAGGGGAGCACTGTTAAGTCATGGCTGGTAAAGGAAGTGTATGTCTGCTTAGCCTGGGAGAGTGAGGGTGGGACTCAGGGTCGTGGCCATGTTTAGAGTTGGTACTAGGGCAGACGAGATCACCGGCGCTCAGGCACTCTGGGGAAGGCTTCAGAAAGGCAGGCTGTGAGTTACTAAGCTCTGACTTGCACATGTCATGCGTATTAAAGCAAGTGTACAGTTTTACCCTGCTCATTTCTCTGCTCCTCCATTCTTCCTCTGCCCCCCCAGGAGATTGTTATTCAGGGGATGAAAACCCTGACATCGAGTGTGCCGACTGCCCCATTGGTTTCTACAACGACCCGCGTGACCCCCGCAGCTGCAAGCCCTGCCCCTGTCGCAATGGGTTCAGCTGCTCCGTGATGCCCGAGACAGAGGAGGTGGTGTGCAATAACTGTCCCCACGGTGTCACCGGTGAGGCCAGCTGCCTGCCCTGTCCTGAAGCCGTGAATCTGCAAGGATAGCTTCTATTCCAAGGGATTCCCAGGGAGTTTTCATTACTCAGGGTTAGTCTAAATGGGCTCATTTTAAAGATAAGGATAGCTCGTCGATGCCCGAGAGCTGAAGTGGATTGAGGAAGGGCAGAGTGTACAGTTACGCGGAGGAAACATCTAAAGCTGTTTTAGGAGGTTTGTAATTAGGAGATGAAGTTTTCAGATGAAATACACGGTTTAACTAAGTTTTTAAAAATGAACCAAGGTGAAGAAGGAAAACTTAGTGGCCTTATAAATGTCGCATCTCTCTGCTGGTCAGTCTGAAAGAAGAGTTTATCTTCAGCAGCAGTCTCAGTGGTATGGGTCTCAATCTGACTTTTTCCCAGTCAGCTAGTTAACCGGCAGGAAGGCTCCTAGTGGCGCTTGGGTTCTAAAATCTGTGACCACCGTGGAGTGGAAGAGCCAGGCCCTGGCCATGGGCTCCTGTTCCTGAAGGTACTGTTCTGGGGTCCATGGGGAAAGCTCCTCTAGAGGGCTATTTACACCTTCGTCCTCTGCGTCTGGTTTTGCTGCCAGTGGATGATCGCTTGGGCTTGGTTCTTTGTTCCTTCCAGGTGCCCGCTGTGAGCTCTGTGCCGATGGCTACTTTGGGGACCCCTTTGGGGAACACGGCCCAGTGAGGCCTTGTCAACCCTGTCAGTGCAACAACAATGTGGACCCCAGTGCCTCTGGGAACTGTGACCGCCTGACGGGCAGGTGTCTGAAGTGCCTCCACGGCACAGCCGGTACCCACTGTGACCAGTGCAAAGCAGGCTACTTTGGGGACCCCTTGGCTCCCAACCCAATGGACAAGTGTCGAGGTAGGACTGCACCCCTAGACGGATTGGACAGCCTGTGTGTGCGTGTGTGTGCGTGCATGCACGCCTGTGTGTGTACATGTGTCAGAACATACAAATCAGCAAGGCCAACAGCAGGTAATATCGCGGTGCTACTTTGGTTTCTCTGACCGACTGGCTCGTGAAGAGCCTGGACCTTTCGCCTGTCAGAGGTCTTAAGACCCGTGTCCCCTGCATCAGGGCTCTGGAGTCAGAGCTGGAGGGTGTTGAAAGGGTTAAAGCTGCGCGGGAGAAGTGCAAAAGGTCAGGTTTATGCTCCAGAGTGGAAGAGGAGATGAAATGGGGCTGCTTCCAGCGCCCAGTCCCGAGGCTGGTAGGCAGGGAGGGGCTGCCAGACCTTGAATCGGAAGGTGATAAAGGGCTCGAGACTAAGCCTGAACACACTGAAGTGGGAGGGGGGTGGGTTGTAAAGCAGTTGAAGAGACCCTCTCAGGAAGCCAGTGCGATTGATGTACAGAAAGGTAACAGTCCAAACGTCTCCTAAGGAGACTGGGCTTCAAAGCAGTAGCTCCCGTGGAGCATTCCTGGGGGCCGCTTCAGATCAAAGCATGAATGCGCAGATCAGGCCTCTTGCTCAGCCCTTCTTTCAAGCCTTCGAACATGTTCTCTTCTAGAGGCAAATTCCATTCTAGGGAGCTGGCCTGCCCCACAGACTCACCCCTAGGTCACAAAGGTCCCAGACCAGCCCTGGTGCCCAGAACTCAGGAGCTTCCTCATTTTAAGGTTCAGAGTGCCTTTGGGGACCGAGATTGGAGGACTCCTGGTCGCCCAGGAGGTCTGCAGGGAGCCCAGAGCCACCCCCCCACTCACACCAGAGTCCCCAGCCCCAGAAATGATGAGGACCTCTGTGCAACTTGGGGCTTCTACCCAGGGGCACGAATTCCACCTGCCCTGACCCCAGCCTGTGGGTTAGCTGTGGTGTCCTATGGTAGGAAGCATCCACATGACATCAGCGGTAATGAGTTCAAGTCCAATTTTTTTAACATACCTATTGTATTACGCTGATCATGCCAATTAATCACTCTGAGCCTCAGTTTCCTCATATGGATGATTAATATTTTACTCAAAGTGGTTGCAAAGATAAAATAGCATATGAGAAAAAAAAAAAAAAGAAAAAAAAAGAAAATAGCATATGAGAAAGCATACTATAAACTATATAATTCCATCTATAAGGTGCTATTAATAGAGAGTTCACTGCCTTTAGACCATACATTTTTTCACTCAGCTATCCTTTATCAAGCACTTACCATGTACCCAGTGTGGAGCTAGATACCGAGGTTATAATAATGAATAAATCAGCTCCAGCTCCCAAAGAACTCATATGCTAATAAGGAAGACACACAAATATGTAAGCAAATAATGACAGTACGCTTAGACATATGATCATACTACCAAGTGTTTTGTGAGCACTGAAGGCGGAGTAACCCAAAGAATCACTCCAGTAGAGTAGTGTCTCACCCACTGTTACATCCTCAGCTCCTAGAACAGAACATGACACATAGTGGTACTGAATCAATTTGACTGAATAAAGGTACCGCTTTACCGCAGAAGGAAAATATCACTGGCTCTGGCCAGGTTCTCATTCCAGCTTGCCATTTTCTTGCTGTGTGTCCTAGGTCAAATTACTCAGCTTCTCTGAGCTCATATTCCTCATCTGTATATATACAGAGAGATGTCTACTTCTGGCATATATAGGCCCAGAAGAAATGTTATTTTCTCTGTGAGCAAAGCCAGAGTGTCTGCAGAATATCCAGCAGGCTTATGATTTAATGGGAGGAAGTAAATAAGTGCCACTAGAAAGGATGAACTGTTATAGTGTCTCTTCATCCAGACACACACCCCAAACAAACTTGCCAGATGATTCCGAAGACCTCTCTGTATTGTGGGAATGTGCTTGGAGGCATAGCCAAGAAATGAATCTAACACAATATGAATCAACAAGGGCAAAGAAGGACTCTTTGCCCTTGGTGACTCAATCCTCCTTTCATCTTTGCTATACCTCCAGTTTCTGGAATTAGCTTGACATGAAAGCTTCCTGTTTGTCCGTCTTTTTTCTCTAGCTTGCAACTGCAACCCAGTGGGCTCGGAGCCCGTGGAGTGTAGAAGTGATGGCAGCTGTGTTTGCAAGCCAGGATTTGGCGGCCTCAACTGTGAGCATGCAGCATTAACCATCTGTCCAGCTTGCTATAATCAAGTGAAGATTCAGGTGTGCATGCTAGCCAGACCTCACCCACAGGAGTAAAATCCTGAAGTGTCTCCTGGGTGGTTCTGTCACAAATCCAGGACTCTCGTAGACTCCTGGGGACGGGGGCGGGGATTACTATTTCTTTCTTTAAAAATTGCTATGTTAAAAAAATTTCCATATACTAGTAAAAATACTTCAGGCTTATGTTCTTATATTTACCATTTTCAAAACCCCTTTTGCAGATACTGCTGCATTCGGTACTCATGGTAACTTAGTCAAATTGGAAGGAAAAGCATTCTGATCTCAGCTTTCACTGAGCAAACAAAGTTTTGAAAAATGTGTAATTTTTCAAAGTCACATGGCCAGGTGGAACCGAGAATACCATCCATGTCCCCTGATTCTGAATTCAGTGCTCTTTCCATTATAATATGCCATTTTCTAGCTGGATTTTTTTCCAAGAGATGTCCTTATAAAACAAATGAAGAAGACATAAACGTATAAAAGATATGAGGAGTCCAGAGGTGTCAAGGCTGTCAAAACAGGAATAGTCTCCAGAAGTTTCTCATTCAAATTCCAGAGAAGAATGAAATTGATGTTGTTAATTATTAATTAATATTTTACTGGGGTGAAGGGTGGGGGAAGAAAGGGCCCAAACGGAACCCAAATGTAGAGCAAACTTAACCTATTTTTAAAAATGTATCTATTTAACCAGCCCTCTGTAGCACTTTATTCCAGGCACTGTTCTAAGTACTATACAAATACTAACTCATTTAGTCCATAAGTCTGTGAGATATTATTATTATTATCCCCATCCTATGGATAAAGAAAATGACTTACCCAAGGTCACACAGCTAGTGAGTAGTGGGGCCAGGATTCAGACTCAAAGTCTAGGCTCCAGAATCTGAACTTTAACATGACAGGCCAAGCATTTCTGGGCTTTTAGCTACTAGCCCCTGGGTACCTGCTATTTGACCATGAACTCTGTCACCTGTTCTAATCCTCTTCCCTGTGTGGTTTCAGATGGATCAGTTTATGCAGCAGCTCCAGAACCTGGAGACCCTGATTTCAAAGGCTCAGGGTGACGGTGGAGCAGTACCCAACACAGAGCTGGAGGGCAGGATGCAGTGGGTTGAGCAGGCCCTTCGGGACATTCTGAGAGAAGCCCAGATTTCAGAAGGTGATGAAGGCCAATTTCCCTTCACAAAGGAGAGAATTCAGAGTCCTAGAAAGCAATACACTAGGTCACAGAATCCTCGGTGGTAACAGTTCAGCAGATGTCTCTGCCTAGCCCTTGCGGAGGTGGAAGGACTGTCTGTGATGTTCTCCTGGGATCTGAATGATGGAGATAAAAGAGCAGTTGCATGCATTCATATGTTGGGTTTTTACCATTTTGCCATAAGCCAGTTAAAGTCACTTTTTCAACCCTCTGTTATATTTGACGACTTGGCCCCCAATGTGCTTATCTTCCCTTTCCTTGTTGGTGTTCAGGTGCTATTAGATCCCTCAATCTCCAGTTGGCCAAGGCCAGGAGCCAAGAGAATAGCTACCGGAACCGCCTGGATGACCTCAAGATGACTGTGGAAAGAGTTCGGACCCTGGGCAGCCAGCATCAGAACCGAGTTCAGGATACTCACAGGCTCATCACTCAGATGCGCCTGAGCCTGGAGGAAAGTGAAGCTGCCCTGCGAAACACCGTAGGTGGTGCTGGGTTAGGGGACTGAGAGTCATTGCTGAGATGGAAGACTGCCCATGTCACAGGCTCACCTTGTCTCTCTGGTTTTCTGGTCTCTCTGGCAGACAGTTAGACTTTTCTTCCTTGCAGCAGTTGCACCTTTGTTTATGTTCCTTGGCTTCCTGCAGGTTCCCATTTCACTGTGTTATTCATTTCTTGCTACCCATAGCCTCATCTTGGCCGTCTCTTCTCCCTTCTTTCTGCAACTCTTCTAGGTTGTTAGTTCCCAGAGGGCAGGGTTCAATTTTGTTCATGTTTACATTCTCAGCCTGTAGCACAATGTGTGGCTGTGATAAATGTTTGCTGTAAGAAAGAAAGAGAGAGAGAGAGAGAGAGAGGAAGAAAGAAATAAAGAACAGATGAAAAAGGAAGAAAGGGAAGGAAGAAGAAAGGAAGGAAGGAGGCCAATAACGACATGGTTCTTAAAATAGGGGAAAAAAATGTTGCCAGTATGATTTTCTTAATGACGTAGTTTGTAGTGTGGTCGGAGGGAGAGGTTTGAATGAGCACTCTTCTCGTTCTAAATAAGGCAGTGGTGATAATAATGTAAGTGGGTGGATAGGAGGTGGATAAAGAAAACTGGAAGATAATCAGATATTATGATGAGAAAATGAAGGATTTAAAAATAGTGTGTATTGATTTTCCTTTTGTAAAAAATTCAGAAAATACATAAAATTCCCTATGATCTCATTACTAAGAAATAACTACCATTAAAACTTGGTCTATGTTCTACTGGACTTTGAATACATATGCAAATATAAACATGTATATATTCTAAAATGCATCTATATCTATATACAGACTTCCTTTAAACTTGGATTTCTATTTTATTCTTGTCTATACATTTTTTAATGTAATGACCGTCGTGACCAGGGACTCGACATGTCACGTTGTAGAATGCTGTGTGACTAATGACAAGTGGCTCTGACAGAACAGGTGCACAACGTGCTTAGGCTCCATGGCTCATATTTAGGCTCACGGCAAAGCCTTAACCAATTGTCCTTTTTCCACAGGACGTTCCTCCCTCAGAGGACTATATGGGGCCAAACGGCTTTAAAAGTCTGGCTCAGGAGGCCACGAGACTGGCAGACAGGTGAGCAGTCCTGGAGGGCACCTCTGCTTCAGACCACCTCTGCAAGGCCAGCCTTGAACAGCGCCGCAGGGTATTCAGGACCAAAGCATATTCATTATCTCCAGGCTCCTTTGCAGCCATCCCCCCGCCCTGAAGCCATTTTTTTAACCCCTTGGCTTTTAGTGTATATAGGTGGCCACTGGGCAAGGTCACTTGGCAGGAGTTGGGGGCAAGGGTGTTTCTTTCGCAGATTTCTCTATGACTCAACAGCATGGCTTTGGTGTATGTCAGATGTAATTCCTTGGGCCCCATCAAATGAATCAGCCCTTGGAAAAGCATGCTTTGCACCTTTGAGGGACTCCCAGGCTCCCACACCAAGCCTGGGAACGAGTAGCTGCGAGCTGTTTGCTGGCCTGTGGGGGCCAAGTCTGCAGAGGGGGAACGTCCTCCTGAAAACCGGCTCTGCAGGCCCCCAGTGATGCTCCTTAGTTCTTTGCCTGACTATAAATCCTACCATGCTGAAGAGGCTTGCTCTTGGCGGAGGGCTCAGCAAGGTGGCAGGCTCTGCTAATCCCAAATGAAATTGTTAGCAGAAGGGGGGCTGGCTTGTGTTCTTGCAGCGCGCGCTGCCTCCTGAGCTCGTTTCCATCACTTTCTAGAACGAGGAGGACAAAAGCAACTGGGGGCCTTTTATTGACAGGCTTTGTCCCCCTTAGTGGTGGGCTCAGTTTAGAGATGCAGCAAAACTAAATAGGGAGTTGGCTCCTGAATGGAATAAAACCCAGGGGTTTCTCCTGCAGAAAACAGTTTATAAATGCGATATTTTATCACTCTGAGACTTCTCCTACCCATCTCCATGGCTTCCACTGATTATGCCATAAATGGAGTAGATGGCCAAAAAAGTCTAGGACATGAGGCTGCTTCTCAGAACACCCTCTGCTTCTAGATAGCTCCTCTATTAGAGGAGCTCCATCTCATCTGGGTCAATTCTGCTTGGTTTTTCAAGTCCAACCAGTTCCCTTATTCCTCTCCTTTCATTTAAATAAAAGCCCTAAAGGAAGCTCTTTGCCGTGAAAACTCAAATTCTTGGTTTTTGATCCTTTCAGCCACGTTGAGTCAGCCAATAACATGGAGCAACTGGCCAGGGAAACCGAGGACTACTCCGAACAAGCCCTATCCTTGGCACGCAAGGCTCTGAGTGAAGGAGGCGGAATCGGCACGCTGGACGGCTCCGTGGTGCAAGGGCTTGTGGGAAAGTACGTTTCAACGGGTCCTCACACGGGCCAATATAATCCGCTCTCTCCCAGGGTTCAATGCCAACCACGTCTGAGGGGTGCTGTGTTTCTTTAGAAGTACATCAATACTAAGAGGGACGAGAGGATGAGGGTATTACTTTGGAGGAAAACAGACGCCTTTAAGGCTGGAAGGAAAGGTTGATTAATCTCAGTAAAGTTTGTGTTTTGATTGAGAGGTTGTATATTTGGAGATACGGTCACCGTCTGTGGTGTTTAAAGGATGTGAGTACACTTATCTGATGGCATGGCACAGATAAACATAATATATTCATATGATCAAGAATTGGGAAAAAAAAAATTAGGGAACTTGGGTTGAATTTTTCTGACCCAACCTGTATAAACTTTAAGGTCTATGTTTAAACTGTGGAAAGGGACACATCTCGTCTGGTTCTTCCAATAATCCCGACTACATACTTTTAACAGGATGAAGTTTTGCTTTTAATAAAAAAGAGTGAATTCTCAAAGTCCTCTTTCTTCACTCCCTGCAGATTGGAGAAAACCAAGTCTCTGGCCCAGCAGTTGTCAAGGGAGGCCACTCAAACTGACATTGAAGCAGATACGTCTTATCAGCATAGTCTCCGCCTTCTCAATTCAGCATCTCAGCTTCAGGGGGTCAATGATCAGTCCTTTCAGGTAAGGGCACCTAAAACCTATGCACTGATGTGCAGAAGAGCCATAATGCTTTCTTCTCTGGGGGTTCCACTGAATCGTTCAATCATTCGGGTTTTTTCTCCATATTGACTTTTCTTGCTTTAGATTAGAAAGAGTATTTATTCTCCTCATTATCCTTGTTCTTAAACCCCAATCTTGGTCCCTGATAAGGCCATGGCTCACATCCTGAACCTATTCCTATTAGTGGTTAAAAGTTTTCTATCTCTTTCCTAGTTCTGGGGACTGTTGCAACCTGTGGGAAATTGTTATAGATAAAGTTTGATATTTACATTTGGGTCCAACCTATAGTGTATCTCCACATATGGCCACTCAGAAGGCTTTTGTTTTTCTCAAAAGTTTTGCATTGTTTCTGTTATCTTCCTTTAATTATTGCAAATTTATTAGATTAAGCTTTCTACCTATGGCAAAAAGTACTCACAATGATTTCCACAAAAATTTTCCCATGTATATATAAACTAACACGTAAAATAATAATAAAAAAAATAAAGCAGGCCTAAAACCTGTTTGATGTTTGGGAGACCTGTTGCCTGACTTTCATGAGGAATATTGCCTCATTTCTGTTAGACTTTGGGCCTGGATAGTTGTTTACGAACAATGATGGCAGGTCCTAGGAAGGCTGGTACGACAACTGGTGAGCAGAAAGTAAGGCTCATTCATTTTTGGGGGCTCACAGGTAGAAACGAAGAGGATCAGACAAAAAGCTGACTCTGTCTCAAGCCTGGTGACTAAGCATGTGGATGAGTTCAAGCGTGTGCAAAGCAATCTGGGAAACTGGGAAGAAGAAACCCGGAAGCTCTTACAGAATGGGAAGAATGGGAGACAGGTATCGTTTGTTAGTTTGTTCATTCAACAAACATGTATTGAAGGGCTACCATGTGAATTAATGCTGTAAGAAGAACCATCAAAAACTCTCGAAAGGTCATGATACTGCTGCTTATAGAGACCTTAATGTAATTAGCTCAGCTCCACCCACTGAGTCAGCCCTCAAATCTAGGAATAAGACACAGGCCTACTGGGTCTAATTCTGGTCTGGCTCTGTCTACTAGCTTGGTTTCAGGAAGTATCTAGAGTTTAAAATTAGGATGTGCAAACTGTTCTTGTACCTGATAGTGGACCAGAGCTTGAGACTGTTCTCGATGTGGGCTCCTATCGGGTCATTGGGTTATAAAGTTTGTGCTGCCCCAGGTTGTGGAGGGGTTTGCTACAGCACCCCTACGCTCTATGGCGAATCACAGCTCTGTTGTCATGCAGAGAAGTGTGTCAGAGTGAATATGCCGGCAGGAGGGCACTTCCTGGGTGTGTGCTACATTTACTCTAATCTTGTTCTGCCTGCCTGTTTACAGAAATCAGATCAACTGCTTTCCCGTGCCAACCTTGCTAAAAGCAGAGCCCAAGAAGCACTAAGTATGGGCAATGCCACTTTTTATGAAGTTGAGAACATCTTAAAGAACCTCAGAGGTGAGTATTTCGTGGTTCAGATCACTTGAGTATTTTAAAGTTATAACCACGACTTTGGTTTATTTTGAATCTTTATAAATCTAAGTGACAGGTACGTTGGGGTATTAATAGACACTTAATAAATATATTTCAAACATTTAAAAATATTTGATGTAGTAGAAAGAATTGAACTAAATGTCAAAAGGCTTGAGTTCTGATCTCTGCTCAGCCACATGACTGCGCTGAGCTGGCTGTGTGACCATAGGCAGGTCCCATGCCTTTCTAGATTCTAATGTTCCCCTCTGGAGAAATTTGAACTAAATGACCTCTAAGGTTCCTCACAGATTCAATATCCCGCTACCATACAGATAATTCTCTTTCTTTTCCTCCCTCCCTCTCTCCCTTTCTTTCTTTCTTTCTTCCTTTCCCTCTCTTTCTCTCTCCCTCCCTCCATCCCTCTTTCTTCCCTTCCTTCCTCCCTCCCTCCCTCCTGTCTTCCTTCCTTTCTTCCTTTCTTTCTCTCCTTCCTTCCTTCCTTCTTTCCTTCCTTCCTTCCTCCCTCCCTCCCTCCCTCCTTTCTTTCTTCCTTCCTTCCTTCCTTCCTTCCTTCCTTCCTTCCTTCCTTCCTTCCTTCCTTTCTTTCTTTCTTTCTTTCTTTCTTTCTTTCTTTCTTTCTTTCTTTTCTTTCTTTCTTCTTTCTCTTTCTTTTGCCTGGTTGGTTCCAATGTATTGACAGGACCAGTGAGGTTGCTTTGTGGTAATAATAAAGCAAGCTTTGTCATAGCATCTAGATTCCAGGTAATCTGGGTTTATGCCTTGTAGAGATTTGGTTAAACTTTCAGTCTTCTTCACTAAAAACAAAAGATAAACATTCCTAAGTCTTAGGATTTTCTTCACAGAAAGTCCCTCTCTACCCATTCTGTCCAATCCCCAGCTATTACCATTGGCAGCTTAGAGTTTAAGGCTCTGGCCTGAAACTTTGGGCTTCAAAGATTCCACCTGCCTCTGATTCACTTTGGGGTTCACTTTTGCAATGATGGGGACCCAGGGCAGGCTGACTGTTGGTGGTTAGTTCAGTGCCTCCTTTAAGATGCTTTCTCCTGGACAAGAAAGAGTAATAGCCACAACTTTCCACACTCTCACCCCCTGGGCAGTATTAACACTCTTTATGTAATTGTTCTTAAAAGCCTCAGCCACTTTCGTCTTCCGTTGGAAGCTAATTTTCAACTTTACGGCAATGTTTACTTGTCTGCATTTCAGAGTTTGACCTGCAGGTTGAAGACAGAAAAGCAGAAGCTGAAGAGGCCATGAAGAGACTCTCCTACATCAGCCAGAAGGTTGCAGATGCCAGCGACAAGACCAAGCAAGCGGAAACAGCCCTGGGCGATGCTGCTGCCGACGCCCAGAGGGCAAAGAACGCAGCCGGGGAAGCCCTGGAGACCACCGGCAACATAGAACAGGTAAAGGGACATCGAGGTGCAGGTTGGTGAGAGCAGCGCCAAACGCAAGGGTCACGTTCAGTGAGCAAAGAGCGCTGGGCTCATGTTGACCGTCGGGTTCTGTTATGGTCCACGGCGGCCCTAGAGCCACTTGGCTGACCCTCTTGCTGATTGGTTCACAGGGCTGTCATTGGCTGAGTACTGCTGCCCCATGCGCACCATTTTCAGCTCCCTTTTTGGACAACACCATGAGAAGAGCCAGCCAAGACTGTTGTTTATATAGACTATTGCATTAGTTTCCCGGAGCTGCTCTCACAAAGTACCACGGACTGGGTGGCTTAAAACAACAGGAATTTCTTCTCTCACAGTTCTGGAGGCTAGAAGTCTGAGAACAAGGTGTCAGCAGAGCCACACTCTCTCCAAGACTCTGGGTGGAAACTTCCCTTGCCTCTTCCTAGCTTCCCGTGGTGGCTGTCAATCCTTTGTGTTCCTTGGTTTGCAGCGACTTCCCTACAGTCCCTGCCTCTGTCATCACATGGAGCTCTTCTTCCTGGGTGTCTCCAATTCTTCTTATAAGGACACTAGTCGTGTGGGCTTAGGGGCCCACTCTACTCCAATATGACTTTATCTTAACTAATTACATATGCAACAGCCCTATTTCTGAATTAGGTCACATTCTGAGGTACTGGGGTTTAGAATTTCAACATATCCTTTAGGGGGACACAATTCAACTTGTAGCAACTATACCAGTGTTTTGAGTCAAGATTATGAAATTCTGGAGTTCTGGATCCCTTGACCCTATGTTCTATGACTAAGCTCCACTTACTCATTTTTCTCTTTCCTTCCATTCTGTGCCAGCACAGTGCTTGGTGCTGGGGATACGGACATGGGAAAGACCCAGTCCTTCTCTTCAGAGAGCATTCAGTGTAATGGGCAAGGGCAGGCTAGTTGCACTTCCAACCCATATGTTAAGTGCTACAGTAGAAAGAGTGCTTCTCAGCTGGACGAGAGCTTCGTCGTTCTTATTTAAGTATGACTTCTAGAAAGCTTAAGCAACTCTAGAAAGCCCAGAGGGAACTCTTGATATCTAGACTGTGTGGCCTCACCCTTGGACCACTTGGTAACTTCCAAAAAAAATCTCAAATCTTAGGTCCCTTGAGGGTAGAGACCAATTTCCTGTGCTTCTCTTTACGTGGCTTCTAGTACAGAGGTGTCTGTGTAACTTGATGCCTAATAGTAGCTTATTGGTAAAGATATTGTTAAGATTCGTTCATCCTAATAAAAACAAAACTCAAAGCTATAGCCCATTCATTCTCTGCCCCCAAAGTCTGCTGTCTTGGGGAGTAAAACCATTCAAAAGATGGCAGCAGCAAAGAAACATGACAGAGAGTGAGATGAGTTTCTCACCCTCTGGGTTTTCCCGACTGGTTCCTGTTTCACTCACCATTTGGTGAGCTTAACCTGAGAGGGAAGCAGTGTCTCAAAGCTGATCGTCCTAGCCCCTGGAGACATACCCCCGAATTAATTTGTTTGAGGCAGAGCTTGGGGAAGGGTGTGTCCCCAAGTCTGACTCTCTCATTGTTCATCTCACTCCATCAGGGCTTGGCTGCAGCTGTATTTTTTCTGCAGTTGTCTTTGGGATGTTTTTGTGCCTTACCCCTCTCTCTCCTTCCGTCCCTGGCTCCTTTTCTTCTCCCAGGAGATGGGGAGTCTGAACTTGGAGGCCAACGTGACAGCAGATGGAGCCTTGGCCATGGAGAAGGGACTGGCCACTCTCAAGAGTGAGATGAGGGAAGTGGAAGGAGAGCTGGCAAGGAAGGAGCGGGAGTTTGGCACGTCTACGGATGCAGTGCAGACGGTAAGTTCCCGTGACTTTCCAGCAGAGAGCACTTTAACCTTGCCAGCGTGGGAACATCCTTGCAAAATGGGCTTGTGTTTATGTTTTCCTCAGGTAATCACAGAAGCCCAAAGAGTTGATAACAGAGCCAGGAATGCTGGAGTTACGATCCAAGACACACTTAACATGTTGGACGGCATCCTACACCTAATAGGTATGTGGAGTATCCACAACCTTCCAGTCCATGTTCCAGGGCTTCTCCCGCTGAGTGGGAGTCTCAACTTTCCTTAAGGGTATCAGGAAATTTGCTTTGTTTCCAGGCCCAGATACTTCAGGGCCTGGAAACTTCTTTACATTTGTGGGACTCTATTTTACCATCTCTAAAATGGGTAACTGAGAACCTACCTATTGCCCTTGGAGGTGAAAGTCTGTAGTTCAAAGAACTGGGTGTATGTAGGGAAGGTATATTGAGGCTCAGAGAGGTTAATAATGTCCTGCAGATCACACAGTAAATTGTGGAGGCAGGATTCGAGCTTCACAGTGAAAAAGAATACTGGACAGTTTGACAGTCCTGCTAAGGCTTCTGACCTTGATCCTGAGAACTTAGTAGACAGTGTCAAGCAGAGGGATGACATTGTTGCTGTATATTTTGGAAAGATCACTGGGGCAGCTGAGTGCAGGAGAGTATGAAGGTGGGTTAGACAAGAGGCAGGATGAGATGGTTCAGGAGACAGTTGAAATAACTGAGGGGAAGTCATAGAGCTCTGAGGAAGTAGGAGTGGGGGGGGGGGAAGATTCTCCCAGTCTGTGAGGTCAAGAATCACCTGCCAATTCTGCTGTTTGTCCCTTCCAACCACAGTTACACCTTGCTGTAAAGGGTTGTGGAAACTTGAGCTGCCAGGTAGATGACCCGAAAGAAACGTCAAGGTTGTAGGTCCATGAGATACTGCAAAATTTTAGGATAAAATAGATTTGAGGGCACCGTGTGGCAGCAGCTCAGGTTTCCTCACAGAATCCCATCCAAAAGAAAACACATAAATTAAAATTATGGGCTTGGGTAGAACTGATATCAAACACTGTTTCATCGAGCCTGGACTGCAGCATATATGGAACTAGGGATTCAGTCAGAGATTCCAGCAACCTTCAGGAGAACCTCTTTAAAACCAGATTTTTCTGTGGAGTGTTATCATCACCCTGAGAGACCAATATTGTCTGTGTTGTTATCCTGACAGGTTTGCTTTGTGATCCAATGAGCCCCAAAGAGTAAAAGACCCTCTAAGGGTAAAAAATAAATAAACAAATAAACCCTCCCCAGTGGAGAGTTTAGTGATTTTGCTTAGTGTTCTGAAAAAGGCAATGAAACTAACAGGGCCTTTAAAGAGAAAGTGAGAGCATGGGGAGAGAGGCTGGATGGGAACTGTCAAACATTTACTGTGTGACAGGCACTATGCCAGGTTTTTCGTGGTGGAAGATCATTTAAGTCTTTTAAAGGTCCTATAAAGTAAGTTTTATTATTATTATTATTTTTAAAATTTATTTATTTTACTTTATTTATTTTTGGCTGCATTGGGTCTTTGTTGCCACACGTGGGCTTTCTCTAGTTGTGGCGAGCAGGGGCTACTCTTCATGGTGGTGCGCGGGCTTCTCGTTGCGGTGGCTTCTCTTGTTGCAGAGCACGGGCTGTAGGTGCACGGGCTTCAGTAGTTGTGGCTCGCGGGCTCTAGAGCGCAGGCTCAGTAGTTGTGGTGCACAGGCTCAGTAGTTGTGGCTCGTGGGCTCTAGAGCACAGGCTCAGTAGTTGTGGTGCATAGGCTTAGTTGCTCCGTGGCATGTGGGATCTTCCTGAACCAGGGATTGAACCTGTGTCCCCTGCATTGGCAGGCAGATTCTTAACCACTGCACCACTAGGGAAGCCTCAAGTTTTATTATTTTTATTATTTTATTTCACAAAGGAGTAAACAGAAGCTCAGGGAGTTTAATACTGTCCCACTGATCACATAGGAAGTTTTGGAGGCAGGATTCTAACCGAGGTTTCTGTCTCTAGTGTTCCTGCTGCTTTTGAGAAGCTCATGCTGCCTCCCCATGGACATTTTATCCCCAAGCTTGCTTCACTTTCCCTGCGTGTTGTAGAACCCTAAATTCTGGAATTCTCCCCTGTCCGCAGGTGAAGGACTGATCCACTGGATCAACATTTTTGTTGTAGTGCTGTTTCTACTCTGTTTGCTCTCCTGAGTCCCGGAGCAATAACAGTTTAATCTCTCTAGTTGTGATAAACTTCTGCAGTCAAATGCTATCACTGCACCTGACCTTGAGTTTGAATTGACTAAGGACCACTCAGACCTTTTCAAACCAAATGGGTCTGGCCAGGTGCCCTTCATGCTGACATTAGTATCAGATTGTTTATGGGTGAAACATACCTGAACAAACGTGACCACATTTCATGTTGGAAATAAACTAATATCTAGACAGATTCCCACTGTTTCGGGCCAGAATGACGTCTTACGTCATTTCATAACAGCTGGAATTCATCCCTCAAATAGCAAAGCACACCTTGGCCTCTCTAAACCCTGAGGCCCAGCCAGTTTCTAAAGGTCTTCTAATAGAAAACAGCAAGAGATTTCCTAAGGGTGGTTCAGAAAGCAGAATTTGGAGTTGATTCTGATGTTAGGGATGAGCTGTGCTGGGCAGACACCTTGAGCAGTATAAGGTCCCTATGACCTTCAGCATTCATCTTTTCAGAGCAGGAGCTGTTACCTCTAACATGAAAACAGAAATCCAAGCTTCATCTTGCTGAACTAAAGAGTCCAGAGGCTTAAACTGGGCTGTTCAAAACCCAATAATGAGGCTCGTGCTCTCAGAATTTCTTCTAGATTATTTATAATTTAAAATAAGCCTTTCAAATGCACAGCATACTATTTGCTCTGGGCCGGTGAAAATGGAAATTAGCTAAAGTTACAGAAGGGCCTGCATATGTTCAAGGAGATCTAACCACAGCTTTTTCCTCTGTTAACTCCTTTCTTGTTTCCTAAAATAGACCAGCCTGGCAGTATGGATGAAGAGGGGCTGATCTTATTGGAGCAGAAGCTTTTCCAAGCCAAGGCCCAGATCAACAGTCAGCTGCGGCCGTTGATGTCAAAGCTGGAAGAGAGGGCAAGCTGTCAGAGGGGCCACCTCCGTTCACTGGAGACGAGCATAGATGGGATTCTGGCTGATGTGAAGAACCTGGAGAACATTAGGGACAACCTGCCCCCAGGCTGCTACAACACCCAGGCTCTTGAGCAGCACTGAAGCTGCCTTTGTGATTTCTCAACTGAGGTTCTTGGGATAGAGACCTCAGGCGCAGGAGCCGTCTCATGTGGGTGGGGTGGGATGGGGACATTTGAACCTGTTGAATGGGTGCGCTCAGGTCAACTGAACCTGGTCCCGTCCTTGAGACCTTGGCCAGATAAATGTCTTCTTGTATCAGTGTGATGCTCTTTGCTTCCTGATTCAGGGTAATGAGGCAAATGGCACTGGGTATGAGACTCATCGAGGGCCTGGACCCCAAAGTGTAGACTGGATGGAAGGACAAACCACACAGGCAGATGTTTGTCTCAGAGTAGTCATAAACTGAGTCCTGGAGTATGGACAAGTGCTGCTGGGTCGTAGACAGCTTATCCTTTGAGTAATGTGATCAAAGGGAAAATTTTTTGACTTTGCCCACACCTAAAATTCTTCCTAACGTCAGAACAGAGAGTGAATTCCAGTCATGCTGTGGTCAGTAAAATACTGTTGCCTCATGGTGTCCAACGTGTTCTTGTTGATCAGAGCTCTTCCCACTTATCACCCAGTCCATACACACATACTCCACTTTCAAACTGGAAGAAGTGAGCAGTGACGGAGTGAGGAGCTGTAAGGCTGGCCCCTTTGGAGCATTGGTACCCTGCCACCTTTGACTTCTTCTGGGCCTGGAAGTGACCTCCTTTTCCCTGATGATGGCAGGCAACTTAGAGACTACGTTTTTATTAAAGCATTTCCTACCAGCCAAGCAAACACTGGGAAAGTATTTACTTTGGGGTTTCAAAGTGATGTAAAAATGTAGCTTGGGCACTGAAAGAGGTGCAGTTATCCAAGATTTATTAGTCCTAATTCAATGCCATTTTTCAAACACTAAAAATTATATGCTTCTATGTGTTTTGTTCTCTCTTCTGATACCAGACGATGTTCCTACTTATACTCGAGCTGGGTAGAGTCCATCCTTCCATCCATCCATCCTTACAACATATATTTATTGTACCTGTTGTGTGCCAGGGGCTGGGGTACAGTGGTGTCATAGTCTCTGTCATAGAGTTGATTGCATAGTGAGGAAAACAAACCTTGAAAAAAATTTAAACTTACAAATCCTGTTCATCACAAGTGGTGTTTATTGCAATAACCCCATGGTTTGCAACCTCTTTTTCTCAACAGAACATGTGTTGCAAGACATCCCATGGGGGCACTTGGATTTCGGTAAATAGCTGAAATGGCTCTGGGTTGTGCACACTTCTTTGCATTTCAGCTGTCACTCTGCTCCTTTCCTCCACTGACTGCAACACATTGTTGAGTCATAGCACCAGTGGGAATTTCTGGAAAAACCAGAAGCACTTCCAACCTCGGCTCAGAAGGCTTTGGTGCTGCCTCACCTCTGTATTTCCTTGGCTTTTCATGGACATGTTTTTAAATAAAGAACAATTCTTAGATGCCCGTGGCCAGTTTCTAATTTGTTAAACTCTAAGCTTAAGGTGTAGGTACCAAAACAATGACAACAAAGAATGCTTCAGAAAGAGCAATGAGCCCTAGAATTAACATCTCTAATTCCTTTTTCTGAGCATCTTGTTTTGCCCTTTCTAACCATGCACACACTTTATGAGATTTAACTGGTGCTGTCTTCTAAGTGTAAAGGAGGATTTATTTCTGGAACAACCTGAGCAGGGCGAGGGTGATAATCAATATTTTTGTCTTTTTTTGCATCAGCTCTAAAATAAAGGTAAAATCAATAGTTTGTGGTACATTACCCTGCATTTTAATAAACTAAAATTTAATAAATTAAGATCCTGAATTGGCCATCTACCCAAGTGGCTGAGGAAAGGATTCTGCTTCTGCCTACACTGACCCGCCCCCCCCAAATTCTGACCGATCTGATCACTATGCTTTACCTTCTCTGAAAGTGCATTTTTAATCCTGTCTTGGAATACGCAGTCACATATGTTACAAACTCGCTTACATTAACTACTATCTCACACGGACCTAAAAATATGCGTAACTCCCTCACGACAGACTTTCTTCTTGCCCTCATGGCGTACTGGATGTGGAGAAAGTTGGCACAGTAGCCCTCCACATAGTCATTTCCAGAGGCCCTACCACCATGTGACTTCTCAGGTTGCCCTCTGCACCGTCTCCATTCCAGGGGGTGGAGGGGAAAAAAGACATGAAAGACGGAGACACATGGAAGGTCTTTGTGGGCCAGGCCTGGGAGGGGCTGCACATCACTTTCTCTCACATTCTGTGGTCCAGAACCCAGTATTATTATGACCACATCTTACTGGCAAGGGGTCTAGGAAATACAGTCCCTTGGCAGGAAGCCACTTCTCTGACAATTCTATACTGTGAAAGGGGAGCGTACATCATGAGTCACTGGCTACTGTTGCTGCCAAGTGTAGGATTAGGTAGTAGCGACTTTAGAGAACTTGGTGGGGGATCCCATTAGTTAATAACCAAGATGCATGTAATCATAAAAGTGGGTTAGACTGTTAAGGAAGTCATAAAAACGTCTTCCCTGACAAAGAGGAAATGATCCCCAAGTAGGGATGGGGAGTGGAAAAGTGACTCATGTGACTCTCTTAGTATAATAATGATTCCCTCATTTCTGAGGATGTGGCAGACTGTCCCTAAGAAGAAAGAAGGGGTGTGTGACTTAGAAATAGCCTACCCAGGACTTAGACTCTGTTACCAGTCCTGAGCTGAACCTGCCAAGTTAAGGGTACTTTTCCTTCCTATTTCTATCAGTGTGTATCATTTGTAGTGGCAACTCTCTTGTGCTTCTCCTCTGAGAGTTGCCTGATTAACTGTGCCACTGGTAAGCTATCACACATATCGTCATCTACTTTGGCTCATGGGGATCTCTGTTTGGAGAGATGGGTAGAAATGAAACTGCCCATAGACTGTAACATCTTAGCAGATGTATTTCTTTCATTTTTTCTTAACACCTTTATTGGAGTATAATTTCTTTACAATGGTGTGTTAGTTTCTGCTGTATATAACAAAGTGAACCAGCTATGTGCATACGTATATCCCATAACCCCTCCCTCTTGCATCTCCCTGCCACCCTCCTTATCCCTCACCTCTACGTGGTCGCAAAGCACAGAGCTGATCTCCCTGTGCTAGGCAGCTGTTTCCCACTAGCTATCTATTTTACGTTTGGTAGTGTATATATGTCAGTGTTACTCTCTCACTTCACCCAGCTTACCCATCCCCCTCCCCATGTCCTCAAGTCCATTCTCTGTCTATGTCTTTATTCCTGTCCTGCCCCTAGGTTCATCAGAACCCTTTTTATTTTTTTAGATTCCATACATATGTGTTAGCATACGGTATTTGTTTTTCTCTTTCTGACTTACTTCACTCTGTATGACAGTCTCTAGGTCCATCCACCTTGCTACAAATAACTCAATTTCGTTTCTTTTTATGGCTAAGTAATACTCCATTGTATATATGTGCCACATCTTCTTTATCCATTCATCTGTCGATGGACACTTAGGTTGCTTCCACGTCCTGGCTATTGTAAATAGTGCTGCAATGAACATTGTGGTACGTGTCCCTTTTTGAATTATGGTTTTCTCAGCGTATATGCCCAGTAGTGGGATTGCTGGGTCATATGGTAGTTCTATTTGTAGTTTTTTAAGGAACTTCCATACTGTTCTCCATAGTGGTTGTATCAATTTACATTCCTACCAACAGTGCAAGGGGGTTCCCTTTTCTCCACACCCTCTCCAGCATTCATTTTGTTTGTTGATTTTTTGATGATGGCTATTCTGACTGATGTGAGGTGATGCCTCATTGTAGTTTTGATTTGCATTTCTCTAATGATTAGTGATGTTGAGCATTCTTTCATGTGTTTGTTGGCAATCTGTATATCTTCTTTGGAGAAATGTCTATTTAGGTCTTCTGCTCATTTTTGGATTGGGTTGTTTGTTTTTTTGATATTGAGCTGAACAAGCTGCTTGTATAATTTGGAGATTAATCCTTTGTCAGTTGCTTCATTTGCAAATATTTTCTCCCATTCTGAGTGGTGTCTTTTCATCTTGTTTATGGTTTCCTTTGCTGTGCAAAAGGTTTTAACTTTCATTAGGTCGCATTTGTTAGTTTTTGTTTTACTTCCATTTCTCTAGGAGGTGGGTCAAAAAGGATCTTGCTGTGATTTATGTCAAAGAGTGCTCTTCCTACGTTTTCCTCTAAGAGTTTTATAGTGTCTGGCCTTATATTTAGGCCTTTAATCCATTTTGAGTTTGTTTTTGTGTATGGTGTTAGGAAGTGTTCTAATTTCATTCTTTTACATGTAGCTCTCCAGTTTTCCCAGCACCAATTATTGAAGAGACTGTCTTTTCTCCATTGTATACTCTTGCCATCTTTATCAAAGATAAGGTGACAGTATGTGTATGGGTTTATCTCTGGGCCTTCTATCCTGTTCCTATATTTCTGCTTTTGTGCCAGTACCATACTGTCTTGATTACTGTAGCTTTGTAGTATAGTCTGAAGCCTGATTCCTCCAGCTCCACTTTTCTTAAGATTGCTTTGGCTATTCTGGGTCTTTTGCGTTTCCATACAAATTGTGCAATTTTTTGTTCTAGTTCTGTGAAAAATGCCATTGGTGGTTTGATAGGGATTGCATTGAATCTGTAGATTGCTTTGGGTAGTATAGTCATTTTCACACTGTTGATTCTTCCAATCCAAGAACATGGTATTTCTCTCCATCTGTTTGTATCATCTTTAATTTCTTTAGCAGATGTATTTCTGATCTGATCCCAGGATGTGATTCCTTTTTTTCAGTACTCTTAGGAGGCTGGACAAAAGGGTGAGATGATACTCAGTAATGTCCAATGTTTGGACCAAGTCTCAAGGACCAGGAATATGCTTCTCTTTCTTTTTTTAATGTTTTATATGGTCATGGGAATGTTGTGGATTCTTGCTGTGGTTCAATTTTCCCACCTGGAAAGCAGAGATTAGATTTTTTTTTCTCTCTCTCTGCTTTCCTTATACTATGGGCTACATGGAACTTTCTAGGAAATTCCAAGATCTGAAGCTTACTTATGGGTCATAAGGGAAAAAATGTGCTATGTACATGTATGTTAATTCATAGGTAGTGTATATATTTTATAAGTTTGTATAAGTAAGCAAAATAAACCAGTGTTTATACCCAGTTTTAAACAAGAGCACATCATTACGTAGTCTCAGGAGAGAAGGAAAAAAGTGTTCAGCTTTGCGAGTAAAATAGCAAACATAAATACAAGCCATCAATTTATAAGGCATATCAAGCACCATCGTGATATGCCAACAAACCCACATGGATACACACAAAGCTAACTAATCTCAGTCTTAAACAGAAAAAGATACTAAGAACCAAAATAATTTTTAAAAACCTCACACAACTCATCTGACAAACAAGTAGCTAAGCCTTAAATGAGGTGGCAGAATGGGGAATTGTTATTTGACCTACTGAATCATGAGTGATATTAGCTAAGGACTATCACTATTTACACCTAAACCCATGCATAATGTACGCCACGACTAAAAATTAAATACAAACTAACAGCCACAGCAGGATTGAACAATTAACTTATTCGGTTTTTGCTTGTTTACTTTACCAAACAAAACCAATTGTGAGTTTAACAATTTCTGTCTTACTTGAGATCTTTTATGTCAAGAAGCAAGTTATCCAAGTTTTTAATTTTCACAAATACATTTTTAAGTCACAAAGCACTAATTTCATTAAGAATCCAAAGCTAACCAAGACCAGACTATGCAGATTAGGTAGAACCTAAGATTTGATTTTTTAAAAAAACTGAGAAAACTTAGGCACAATTGACAAATTTGCTAATTATTCTTCCCTGCTTATGGGTGTGGTTGTATATACTTTCATATTACACGTGCTGCATCAGCCAAACCAGCCAGAGAATCTCCTGCTCTAAGAGCGTGCTTAACAACTGTTGGCTTCTGTCAAGTAAGACTGTGAAGAAAAAGTGGTTAATTCTGCAAATCACAGAGAAGATTCTAGGCCAAGACACGAGACTAGTAGCATCATCTTATTTATTAACGTAATTGAAACATTTTGCCGATAAAACTTTTGTCTGTGACTATTCTAGCAACAAAATTTTACTCAAAATATTTCACTGTGAGATGGTGTTGCAACTTGAATGTAGTTTTTATTAATGTGTTGATTTCCAAAGCAAATCTTATTCTCAAAATGGCAGATTCAGGGACCAAAAAGTGATTCAAAAAAGCTTCCCCCTCCCCATGCCAATCCTTGAGACTGCTTGGATCAAGCTGAGGTCTGGGCGCCAGACCTAGACTGAAGGCGGAGGGAAAGAGTGTAACTCATTCCTAACTGACTGTTACAGGCTAATAGGACATTCCAAACATACACAACAAAGAAACCACGTGAAGAATCGCGTTTACTGGGCAGCTATAGGAAGGCGCAGACCAAATGAAGTGGACAGAGCACACTCATCATCTTTACCACGATGCTATTCCTAAGGTGTCCAAATTGGATGAACTACAAAATCGATCCCTGTTTCCATCCTTCCCATCTCACCTGCCTGCTTTCCTGCCGTAGCCTTGGGAGAGATCCTGAGCTTTTCATATTCTACTGATTTACTTTTGCATTACTCTTTTGATGAATAAAATATAACATGCTTCTCTCTCTTCGTCCTCTAGAGAGAGAGAGAGAGAGAGAGAGTCTGTTTGGGGGAATAGATTTGGGCTATTAAAATACAAGTCATTTCTCCCTGTAATTCTCTGCCTTTTGCTGCAGTTTGGTTACGGAGTCTTGCTTTCAATTTAATTACAACATCATGTTCTTTTATTCTTTCTGAGAAGCTGAAGCATGAGACTAGGGAACGTTGGGGGAAGGTTGGCCAAGCCGGGACAGGAAGAACAGCGTCTCTAGAAGCTCTAGTTCTGGGTTTCAGGCACTTCAGTAAGAGACTTTCCTCCCCTGTTCCCATGTACATTCAAGGAAAGTGAAAGCAAGATGGCCCCAGAGGCTGCCTGGGGTTAGGGAAGGGGGGTGGCAAATGAGGTACCAGCTAGCAGCACAGACCCCTGCCCCCAAAGGGCCATTCCTTGAGAAGAGAGTCATTGACACAAAGGGTTTCCCTCCTGCCTGTTCTTACATATCAGCCACTTTCATAGAAGTGGGAGGGACATTTTTATTGGTAGGCAGGAAATGAGGCTCCAGACTCCTCTTGACACAATCTTTCTAGCCCGTGCCCTTCTCACGATCTCTGAGCCTTTGGGTTGGCCTTTTTGGGAAGGAGCAGGACCCGAGTGGAAGTTGGGGTCTCGAGGTCATCCTGTTGGCACCTGGGGCACTACTTCAAACTCTGAATCATCTCTCTGGTGTTGGCCTTGTCTGGGTCACAGTCATCGTGTCCTGCCTGGACTGAGAGAGGAGCTCTGACCTCCCCCTAGCAAGTGAAGAATGGGGCAGGGCAGGAAATGGACAATTCCATCCAAAAGGGGAGTCACTTTTCCTGGTATTAAAGAAAAGCTATTTTAACATGATCCTTATGATTCATCAAGATAGAATCTGCCCCATTTCATTCCTAGAAATCTACTTCTATGCTCCCATTCTTTTCTTCAGCTCATCTCACTCTCCCTACAAGCATGCCTTCTGCCTCCCCCCCCCCCCCCTCCCCCACTGAATGCCGAGAGCCAGCCCTGTTTCCTCTCATGGGTCGTGGACTAAATGGGGCTTGACCACAGAGCCCAGCAAAGGAAAAGTGGGCCAAAGAGACAAAAGACAGCTGGTCTTTCTCAGATCTGCTCACGTGGATCTTCAGAATAAACTCTATCCATAAACTCCATATCCTTGAAAATGCGTGTTCCCCCAGGGAATCCAGCTCCCTGATTTCCTTTGTTTCGTTTCCTGGCTTGCAGCTGTCTTGCCTAGACAAAGATACTTCTGTCACTCTCTCTCCAGCACGAATGCAATCTTGAGCACTTTCTGGGTCTTTGTCTTCCACAAAGCAATCCTTTCTTGGATTCAGATTTCCTCCAAGCCGTTGCCATCTCCAGCTATCGGTTTCTAAGGGAAACCTAGCTACAGCCTTCCTCACCATCACACCCTCCCCCAGGACTAGCAAACACAAGGCCATATACAGGGAGCACCTGAGACAAACATAACTTAAGAGAAAGACGCCAGGTAAAGACTGAAAACTACATCTTACCTGGTCAGTATCATGGGGAACCAGAGGATCAGGGACCATGTGGTGTGATGACCTAAGGGGTCAGGGAGACGTTAGCCTTTTGCCAGACTCTACACTTGCTGTGTGACCTTGGACCAGCCATTTAATCCAGTGGATCTCTGCTCCCTCATCCTTTAAAGGAAAGGTTGGATCAACAAATCTCTAAAGATCTTTCCAGTTTATGATTCCATGATCCTTAGCCAAACACTGAGACCCAAGAATAGGATCTCACTTCTGTCCTTTGGAGGTTATTTCCATAATGCAAGAGGAACAGCACCTCCCCCACCCCACCTTGCTATTCTTCTGTTGAATTTAGTTTCTTTCCCTGGAGGCTATTGAAGGATGTTACAGATGTGAAATGTGTGGTGAAGAACATTGTTTCTGGTGTCAGATCCTACCTGGCCCCTTCTGGGCCAGGGTTGGTACTAGATTTTGAAAAAATCATCCTACCGTTCAGGGACCATTCCTCAAAGAACCAAAAACCCAAGAGCCAGAGACTAGATGAGGGACACAGAGTATAAGACGGTAATTTCCTTTTGGTTCTTTAAGCAGGTCGTGAACGAGGCCTAAACAACTAGAACAGAGTCTGTCAAAACTATTTCCAGGGCAGCAGAGGAAGGTGGGAAATTAGGGAGAAAAGGGCTGAAACACTTTAGCGGCTCTTGACACTCCCCCGAGATCTCTGTTCTGTGAGCCCACGCTCACCAGGAGGCGATGACTGTGGCTGCTGGGCTCAGCACAAGATGTAATCCTAACCCAGGAACAAGGCTGAGGCTCTGCTTCTCAAAAAGGAACTAACCTCAGGCGCCGCCTGTGTTACCAAGCTAGAGTGGGTGAGAATCACCGGTTCCCATCAGGGAAACTGACTGCTTTCTCCTAGGTCATCCTGGACTTACATTATGACAGAAGCATTTCCCAGCCAAACAGGCAATAAGTAATTCCAGTTAGCAAAGATCTCTATGGTTGAGTGAATTCCTAGCATATTTTATTTCAGAAATGACTGCATTATTAGGATTTGGCCTTGCGTACTAATTCTTCTCAAATGCAAGAATGCGGCTAAGTATGGCCTCCAAGGGCTTTGATGGTGATCTGAAGGTCCCTTGGTAATGCCTGGGCTGGCAGAGAACAACCCACATTCTGTCACAAGTTACAGCCCAAATAAGTAACTGCACAGATGCCACCAAGAAAGGAGAAGGGACTGGCTCTGTGTGATCACAGGCCCATCAGGAACGTGGTCTTCTGAAACTAGGGAAATGGGCTGAAATCCTTCTGAGAAACCCTACTATTCCCAGACTTGCATCCCAGGTTTCAGAACATGAATGTCTCAATCTCGACCCCAGACTGCGGTGTGTGTGGGCAGCAGAGGGGAGAAAGCGGGTAGGTGGGTGAGGGTGTTGGGAAAGTGGAGGTGGCTCGGCCTCGTTCACCGGGTGTAGCCCACACGCACCTTCTGAGAGCTGAGGCTGGCTGCAGTATCCTATCAAAATGGAAGGAATACCACAGGAATGCAACAAGACTACAAACATAAAGAACCACGGACACTGATTGGATCCAAGTTCTCTGAGGAGTGAACAAAAACGACACAAAACATAAAAAAAACGAAAGAAAAGAAAGAAAGAAAGAAAAATAGCCCTTTGTGGTAAAGGGCATGCTGGGAAGGCGAGGCCCGGAGCCACCTCCCCAGAGCATGCTGGGAGACGGACACCCGCGCATCTCCGAGGACCGCACTTCCCCTATCCCTACCCCCTCACCCACCCCCAACCCGGAGACTAGAGGAAAGTTTGTCCGAAGATGACTGCGGAGTGGGGTATGCCGTGGTTCTCTGCAGGTCCTCCACACTGTGGGGGGGTTGAGTCAGCAAGTGGGGACAACAGTCAAGATGAGATGGAGGAACAGAGAGGCAGGAGAGAAATGGGACGGACAGAGGCTGCAGGGGCCAGTGTGTTGGTGGAGGACGAGGGACGACTGGAGCAGAGGGCCCTGGGGCTGCTAGCCCGAGGTGTTGATGTACAGCTGGCTCTTAAGAATGTAGTCGATGACCGGCTGGGACAGGTAATCCACGACATGGCCGTCCCCATGCTGCAGGGCCAACCTGGATGAGAAGAGACAGTGATCAGATGACATCCTTTCCTGAAGCAAGGCCAGAGGACAGGCCAGCCCATTCCCTTTCGGGGAAAGGGTTTACCCAACACCCCATTACCAGTCTTTGCTTAGGCTAAATACACGGCATCCCTATCAGGAAAAGCCCTCCTGCCCCCATAATTCCTTCCCCATCCTAACTCTGCCACTTCCTAACTGAGGAACCTTGGGCAAGTTGTTTAAGCCCATCTATTCTTCCATTTTCTCGTTTATAAAATGGGGGTAGTATCTGGGCCGATCTCAGTTATTAAAATGATTAAATGAGTCATTACACAAAGCACTTAGAAAAGCCCAAGCACACAGGAGGCATTTCAATGCAAGTGTTAGCTATTCTTATTTCATTTCTTTGTGTTTCTCTACACCATGGTCTCATGAAAATGAACCTTATGATTGACCCCTTCTTTTCCTTCCTATGGAAGCCCTGATAGAGAAGAAGTTGCCCTTCTCTGAGGCCCTTCTCACAAGCCCTGGGGGGTGGGTGGACTACCAAATACAGAAGGGGTCTGGTTTCCGCACGGTTTTGCTCCAGACTTGGTCTGGCTGCTCCCCATTTTCTATGCGCATGATGGTCTTGGGAATGTCAGGCCCCAAGGAGCTATTTGTAAGAACTCATATACTCCTCCGCATATCTAGATTCTAAAAGGCATCTGTGCTCTGCGTTGTGAGATCTCCCCAGAGGCTGGCTCAGTGCCTTTTCAATGCATAGTGTCCTGACCTTCCAGCAAGCTAGGTTCCCAAGTGCCTCCCTGCACAGTTTACAGGGAGCCTTCTTGAAAAAGTGGTCTATAACCGTGGTTTCCAAATGCCAATCCCAGCTTCACGAGAATCACCCAGGAAGCAGATAGCCAGGCCCAACACCCAGAAATTCTGATTCGGTGGGACTCAATGGGACACGGGAATCTGTGCTGTGTGAGTTCTCACGGTAATTCTGTTGTGCAGCCGTGGCTGGAACCACAGCCTTCCCCTTTCCCCTCACTGGTTGTTGTCACTGGGTTTCTGCTCTCACCTCATAGTTGATGCTACTATTTCAAGTGTCTACATAATCACCTTCCAGGGAAGAAGTCCAGCGGACCTTTTAAAATCCTGGGCTCATTTGATTTCTCTGAAACATGCGACACAGATGACAACTGACAGGGCTCTCCATCTTTGTGCCATCTGCTGCCTTTGTTCCAGGGCCACCAATGCTGGTGGTTTCTGACTGCTCCTTCGTCTCTTTTATTTTTTTTATTACTTTTTAAAAATTGGAGTAGAGTTGATTTACAATGTTGTGTTAGCTTCAGGTGTAGAGTGAAGTGATTCAGTCATACATATATCTATCTATCTATTCTTTTTCAGGTTCTTTTCCTTTGTAGGCTATTACAAAATATTTAGTATAGTTCCCTGTGCTATACAGTAGATCCTTGTTGGTTATCTATTTTATACATAGTAGTGTGTATATCTTAATCCCAAACTTCTAATTTACTCCTCAGCCTTTTTTTTTTTTTTTTTTTTTTTGCGGTACGCGGGCCTCTCCTGCTGCGGAGCACAGGCTCAGCGGCCATGGCTCACGGGCCCTGCCCCTCCGCGGCATGTGGGATCCTCCCGGACCAGGGCACGAACCCGTGTCCCCTGCATGGGCAAGCGGCCTCTCAACCACTGTGCCACCAGGGAAGCCCCCTCAGCCTTCTTTTAAATGTTAATGTGTTTTAAGTATTCCCCATAGCCTTCTTCTCTTCTTGCTGACTCTCCCTGTGAGCGTAGCCACAGCCCTGAACTTTAATTTACACTTAGGTACTCATGGCTTTCAGTTTTATTACACTTCCAGACCTCTATATTCCACACATCTTATTATTCTACTGGACATTCCCACTTGGGGGTTGTGGTGAAGACTGTTAACTGGCCCTAGTATCCATTCTTTCTTCTGCTTAGTGCTACAACCTCCCAAGATTTAGTTGGACACAGAGCTGCCAAGTTACAAAGTCTACTCCCAGCCTCCCTGGAGGCTAGGCATGGCCACATGACTGAAGCTGAGCCAGGGGGATGAAGGGGAAGGGATATGTGCAACTTCGGGTCACCTTCCTAAGGACAAGGCCCCTTGCCCTTTCCCACTGGCTGAGAACAGTCACTGTAGCAGCTGTGGACCCTGAGAGGGAAGCTTCACATTGAAAAGAACAGAGATTCAGTTTCTTCTGACTTCAGTTAGAGGGATATAAACATTTCTCTTATTTAAAACTCTAACTATTGGGGATCTTTTTGTTATGGCAGCTTAACCTAAACACTTACAAATTCCATGCGTACCTCAAACTAGAGTCCAAACTAAAAACCTCCTTTTCCCCCTTCAAACCAGC
Organism: Monodon monoceros; assembly: GCF_005190385.1. Classification (NCBI taxonomy): domain Eukaryota; kingdom Metazoa; phylum Chordata; class Mammalia; order Artiodactyla; family Monodontidae; genus Monodon; species Monodon monoceros. The sequence goes on along the minus strand of NW_021703774.1, from coordinate 45,636,740 downwards.
TAAAACTAATAAATGGCCTGTCGCCCTTTTAAAAGTCAATGACTGGGGACAAATAAATGAGTTCTAAAAAGAAGGCTGCATACTGGGGCAGCAGGTGTCAGCCAACCTAACGGTCAGCCTGGACTGAGGAGAGTTGTATGGGAACTTGTAAGCCAGTCTGACCAAGGTCTCTCTGGTCGTTTGTCAAACGTACCTGCTCTTGGTTGAGCTGACGACAGACATGGGATGGTTGATGTCATCCTTTACCACCATGATGTTGTTCTGGGGACAAAGCAGAGACAGTAGGTAGCCAGTCTCTCACACTAAACTCCTTTTGTATCCTCACTTCTCCAGCCCGCAGGCTTCTCAGAGAAGGGCCACATCACATTACTACACCAGCAGGGAGAATGGGGGACTCACTTTGTATTTGCGGAGTATTGAGGAGTGATTCATGATTCGGTCTGTGTCGGCTGCGTCCCGGGGGACCACCACGATCCCAAAGTCCCCGACAATCACCTCCATCTGAAGAAACGGTGAGGGGGGAGGGAGAGAGGGAGGGAGAGAGAGAGAGAGAGAGAGAGAGAGAGAGAGAGAGAGAGAGAGAG
>NW_021703774.1:45450548-45636146 GCF_005190385.1 Monodon monoceros | reverse complement strand
GAGAGAGAGAGAGAGAGAGAGAGAGAGAGAGAGAGAGAGAGAGAGAGAGAGAGGAAGTGCCCTTTGGTGAGACTTTGACTACCAACCCCTACCAAGCAACTACCTAGCAAGGTGGAGCTATCTTCTCTCAGAACCCCAAGCCTTAGTCCCAAACTTGCCTTCTCAGCCCCATCAGTCAGCTCCTTCAACTTACAACCTGTAACAGTGTTCGTGGAATGAGTGGGAACTTCACCTGGCACCCTTAATGAACACCTCTAGACTGAATTAATTAATAAGTGCGCTTCTCGTGTCTAGGCAAGATGTCTCCAATCCCTGAGGCTCCCGCTGAGCTCATAACGCTGAAGAGCAGCATGACACATGGTCCTTACCTGGTAAGTACCCTCTTCGGTTGCCCAGCAAGCATACCCCAGCCCCCGGCTGGTCTCCTGAGAGGGGCTGGAATGCTCCCCTGGCTCACCCATGTCAAAGATGCTGTGGGACTCAGGGCAGCGAAAAGCAGGGAAGGGCTTGGAAAGCATCAGTGTGCACACAGGCAGTGATAAGGAGGATAACTATGGGGTCACTTCTGAAGTCAGCCTCCGACAGAAGCTGGCTCCCATCGTGAGATATGAAACCTTTTCATTTAAAAAATATATTTTTTCCTGATTATAGATACAAGCTTGGGAAACTCAGAAAAAGAAAAATATATATATAAGAAATCAATCATCACCACACAATCCAGAGAACCACTGTTAACAAGTTAGTATTTATGTTCAGGGTGCTTTTCTCTACAAATCGATGTGTATATCCACAACTGGACTGAACTGCAAAATTAATCATTTTACCTATACATTTTATTTTCTTTTAGCATTATATTGTGAGCATTTTTTCATATGGTTATAAGTATTTGAGGACTTCCCTGGTGGCACAGTGGTTAAGAATCCTCCTGCCAATGCAGGGGACCCAGGTTTGATCCCTGGTCCAGGAAGATCCCACATGCCGCAGAACAACTAAGCCCGTGCGCCACAACTACTGAAGACCACGCGCCTAGGGCCCGTGCTCTGCAACAAGAGAAACCACTGCAATGAGAAGCCTGCACACCTCAACAAAGGGTAGCAACTGCTCGCTGCAACCAAAGAAAGCCTGCGTGCAGCAACAAAAACCCAACTCAGCCAAAAAAAAAATTGAAAATGTGTTTTGACAATCTGTATATTTCATTGCTTGACTATACTGTGATATAGCATGATATATTAAATGGAATTTGTGTTATAGACAGTGTACAGTTACTTCTGATTTTTGCAGTTATAATAACACTTCGTTGAAGATCTGTATACATAAACCTTTTCCCACATCTTTGATTATTTTCTTAGGATAGGAAGTAAAATCATTGGATGTAAGGATATGAACTGGACATATTTCAAGTTCTTGAGACTTATTACCAAGCTGCTTTCTTGAAGGCCGTGGAATTTTTCTTTTCGAAGAGCCTGAGAGTTATGGCATTTAATAGACTTGGATCTAGCCTGGGCACATTACGGTTTAGATCTTGCCAATTAAGGATCCCAGATGGAGGGAGAAGGGGACAGGCAGTTTTCTTCCGAGCATGCAGCTCATTGGGCAAGACCTGCTTTGGGGCAAAAAAACCAGGTTTTTTCTCATAATTCTCCAACCGAGTGCCACAAAAACAGACATTATAGAGCACTACAGCCGCTTCTTCTCTATCAGAGGATTTCTGTACCAGCAGAATTCCACTTCTAAGTCTGATTCACCGATTATGCGTGTGTGTGCCTGCACTGTGTGCACCTGTGTGCCCTTGGCTATTTCCATCCACCTTCACCCTATTTCTCCCATCGCTTACAACTGGAGCTAGAGCTGCAATTAAAAATTGGCTGAAGGTGCCATAGGAGGGAAGTTGTGGAGAGAAATTAAAAGCTGGGTGTACAATATCTGAGCCCACATTGGATCGTGCTATTTGGAAGATACAGAGCATTACACAACATACTGCATCTACTGGTGATGTTCAGATCTGATAAACTGGCCCCAAGTCTTTGTCCCATAAACCAGGAATGCTAGGGAGAGGCAGGGCAGGGAGTTGGAGGTAGATCCAGCCTCTCCTGCCATAGCATTTAAAATATTGCACTGGGACTCACTACTTAGAAGGTAATTGAAGACGGTGGTTCTCAAATTTGGCTGCACATTAGAATCACCTGAGGACCTTAAAAAACCCTCAAAGCCCAGCTAACACCCAAGATCAACTAAATCAGAATCTCTGGGAATGGGGCCCAGGCATTAGTTTTTTTTTTTTTTTTAAATTCTCTAGGTTTTAATTCCAATATGCAACCAAGTTTGAGAACCAGTGATCTAAGTACTGAATTAAAACTTGAGAGGAATTATTAGGGTAGAGAAAGAGATAGAAAAGAGAAGGGAGGAGAAAAGAGAAGATACGGAAAGGGAAGGGGAGGGGAAAGGAAGGGAAGAGAAGAGAATCCATCCAAGCTGGTATACATGGAGATTCCTCAACTGCCTGGCTATGTAGGTAGGTGTTTCAAGATATCTGGTGTTGATTGTATAACATAGGATTTGAATTCAATTTGATTCTGAGGATCTGATGGATGTTTCATGTATGATGCGTGAAATAACAGGGCTATTTAAAAGTGAGCATTCTAGGACTTCCCTGGCGGTGCAGAGGTTAAGAGTCCGCCTGCTAATGCAGGCGACACGGGTTCGAGCCCTGGTTCAGGAAGATCCCACACGCCGTGGAGCAACTGAGCCCGTGTGCCACAATTACTGAGCCTGAGCTCTACAGCCCGTGAGTCACAACTACTGAGCCCACGAGCCACAACTACTGAAGCCCATGCACCTAGAGCCCATGCTCCGCAACAAGAGAAGCCACTGCAATAAGAAGCCCACGCACCACAACGAAGAGTGGCCCCCGCTCACCGCAACTAGAGAAAGCCTGCACGCAGCAACAAAGACCCAACGCAGCCAAAAATATAAATAAATAAATAAAGCGCATATATATATATATATATATATATATATATATATATATATATAGTGAGCATTCTAGTTTAAAGCATTAAAACAACGGTTCAGAATGGCAGTCAGGCCTCACGGGGAACAGCCCTACCTGTGACATGAGTGCAGCTGCTGCTTTCTACTCAGGCACTAATGATCTGAGCACCCAATCAATAACAATGCAGGCTGCTCAATGGGTGGCAAGCAGATGGAGACCTTGATGCTTGAGATGGAATTCCTCTTCCAGAAACAGGTGACAGATTTGCCCTCTGGGAATCACAGATGGGGTGAAGGAGATGGGTCTACCAGACAAGACACACAGCTTTACCACATCCAAGTGGCATCTCTGCAGGGGTTTGGACCAGAGAATGCAGACCTTTTCTGCTCTTTTGGCCAGACCTGAGGACATGGGCTTGATTTTCATGCCAGAAGGTGTTTGTGTGTGTGTGTTTTTGGGGTGCTAGGAGGTGCCAGGTGCTAGAGTTGGTGAGGTGTGCCCTCATCCCACAGGTACCGATCTCCCTCCGGGAACTTAGCTGCCCTGCCCACCCCCACCCCTATCCTTGTCTCCTGTCTTCATGTGGCCTCCAAGATCCACCCTCTCCTGGTCGTCCTTCTACCTCGCTGGCTGCTCTTTTGTGATCTCCCTGTGCTGTTCCTTCTCATCTCCCCGATCTCAAATGACTGGAGTCCCCCAGGCTCAGTCCTTGGAGCTCTTTTCTTTTCTATCTACACTTGCACCTTTAATGATTTCATTCAATTTCAAAGCTTTAAAGATACATGGAAGGCTCCCAAATTTATATCTCTAGCGTAGACTCCCCTCCTGAACTTCAGACTCATACATCCAGCAGTCTCTTCAACATGCCCACTTGGATGAGGCATCTCAAACCTAAATAATATGTCCACGAGCCCCTGAACTCTCTGACATCAATCAATCAATCAGTCAATCCCCTCCACCATCATCCTACAGGCACCAAGATTCTTTTCCTGTAGTCTTTCTCATTTTAGTAAATGGAAACTCTCTTCCTACAACTCCTCGGGCCAAAGCCTTGGTGCTTTCCTTGATTCCTCTCTTTCTCTCACATCCCACATTCAATCTATAAAGCAACCCAATTGGTTTGGCCTTCAAAACAAATCCCAGAATCTGCTCATTTCTCACCATTTCCATCACTTCTACCCTGGTCCAAGCCTCCTTTGGTAGGTTAAATAATGGGCCCCCAAAACACCGAGGTCCTAATCCCTGGAACCTGTGAATGTTATTTATGTGGCAAAAGAGACTTTGCAGATGTGATTAAAGTAAGGATCTTGAGATTATTCTGGATGACTTAGGTGGGCCCTAATGTAATAACAAGTGTCCTTAAAGAAGAAGGCAGAGGGAGATTTAACACAGAAGAGAGAAGATGATGTGAAGATGGAGCAGAGAAGATGCTACACTGTTGGCCTTGAAGATGGAAGAAGGGACCAAGCCATGCAACAAATGCAACTCTAGAAGCTGGAAAAGGTGAGGAAACAGATTCTCCCCAAGAGCCTCTGGAAGGACTACGGCTCTGACTACAACTTAGTATTGGCCCAGTGAAACCTGTTTCACACTTCTGGCTTCCAGAAGTGAAAGATAAAAAATGTGTGTAGTTTTAAGCCACCAAGTTTGCAGCAACAGAAAACTAATTCATATATGATCTTATTTGCAAAGGACAAAGACACAGAGGACAAATGTATGGATACAAAGGGGAAAGGGGGGGAGGTGTGTGGGATGAATTGGGAGATTGGGATTGACATATATACACTATTGATACTATGTATAAAATAGATAACTAATGAGAACCTACTGTATAGCATAGGGACCTCTACTCAATGCTCTGTGGTGACCTAAGTGGGAAGGAAATCCAAAAAAGAGGGGATATATGTATACGTATAGCTGATTCACTTTGCTGTACAGCAGAAACTAACACAACATTGTAAAGCAACTATACTCCAATAAAAATTAATAAAAAAGAATTTTTTTAATTAAAAAAAAAGAAAACGAATTCATCTCCGTCAGCTCTCACTTGGCTTGCTCTGGTTTGTTTTTCTCTTGCCTTTTTCAGTCTACTCCCAACATCCAGACTGATAATGTGAATATACCAAATTATGTTGCTCCTTGGCTCGAAACCCTTCACTTAAATACCAAGATGGCGGTGTGGGAAGGAGTCAAGATGGCGCTGTGGGAAGACACAGAGTTAGGTCTCCCCACAACTAGGGTGCCTGCCGGCTGCTGGTGGGGAACTCTGACCCCCAAGAAGACGGGAGGAACCCCAGAGTGAACCGGTAGGATGTAGGGGGATCGAGGGGGAGGAGAAGTGGAGGTCAGACGAGATCTGCACCCATGAGGCCAGGGATATCAGGAGAGGCAGGTGGGAGGGACTCTCCAGGAAGAGCGGGAGAGAAGCAGAGGGCGATTGCCCTGCCCACTTGGGCACGGGGAGCCTGCTGAGCTCCCAGGCTGATCCTCCAACCTCCAAGGCCCCTCCAGGCTGCATGGGTCCTTGGGGGTATAGGAGGGAGGCCAGGGGGATCAGGAGAGGCAGGTGGGAGGGGCCCTTGGGAAGGAGTGGGAGAGAAGTGGAGGGCGATTGCCCCACCCACTTGGGCATGGGGAACCTGCTGAGCTCCCAGGCCGGTCCCCTGCCCTCCAAGGGCCCCCCTTCCCCCTCCAACTGCACTGGTCCTGGGGGCACAGGAGGGAGGCCTGGGCGATCAGCAGAGGCAGGTGGGAGGGGGCCTCCCAGACCCCAGACCAGAGGAGCAGGAGAGGAGAGGAGGGCGTTTGCCCCACCCACTCGAGCCCAGGAAGCCTGCTGGGCTCCCAGGTGAGGTCCCCTGTCTTCTGAGACCAGGGGTGGGGGGCATGCCTGGGCCCCTTCTGTTCCTTGAGCCTAAGGCCCACCCCCCACAGCCCAGGGCCTTTTCCATCCCTGTGAGTCCTGAGCATTGGCCCCACCCACCACCTAAACGTTGCCCTTGATTAGGCCCTGCCCTCCACAGCCAAGGCCTTCCCCACCCCCACCCCACCTTTTGTTTTTTGCTCCCCATGTGGCTTGTGGGATCTTGATTTGCAAGTCCATGGTCAGATGGGAGCTCCTGCAGTGGGAGCTCTGAGTCTGTACCATTGGACTAACAGAGAACCTCAGACCCCAGGGAATATTCATCAGAGTGAGGTCTCCTGGAGGTCTTCATCTCAGCACCAAGACCCAGCTATACCCAATAGCCTACAAACTCCAGTGTTGGAAACCTCAGGTTAAACAACCAGTAAAACAGGAACACAATCCCACTCATTAAAAAAAAAAAAAAAAAAAAGAGATGGCAAAAAAATATGTCACAGACGAAGGAGCAAGGTAAAAACCTACAAGACCAAATAAATGAGGAGGAAATAGGCAATCTACCTGAAAAAGAATTCAGAGTAATGAGAGTAAGGAAGATCCAGAATCTTGGAAATAGAATGGAAGCACGGATTGAGAAAATACAAAAAATGTTTAACAAAGATCTAGAAGAACTAAAAAACAAACAAACAAACAGAGGTAAACAACACAATAACTGCAATGAAAAATACACTAGAAGGAATCAATAACAATAATGGAGGCAGAAGAACGAATAAGTGAGCTGGAAGACAAAATGGTGGAAATAACTGCCAAGGAGCAGAAGAAAGAAAAGAGAATGAAAAGAATTGAAGACAGTCTCAGAGACCTCTGGGACAACACTAAATGCACCAGCATTCCAATTATAGGGGTCCCAGAGGAAGAATAGAAAAAGAAAGGGTCTGAGAAAATCTTTGAAGAGGTTATAGTGGAAAACTTCCCTAACATGGGAAAGGAAATAGTCACCCACGTCCAGGAAGCATAAAGAGTCCCATAGAGGATAAACCCTAGGAAAACCACACCAAGACACATATTAATCAAGCTAACAAAAATTAAATGCAAGAAAAAATATTAAAAGCAGCAAGGGAAAAAACAAAAAATAACATACAAAGGAATCCCCATAAGTTTATAAGCTGATTTTTCAGCAAAACCTCTGCAGGCCAGAAGGGAGTGGTAGGATATACTTAAAGTGATGAGAGAGAAAAACCTACAACCAAGATTACCCAGTAAGGATCTCATTCAGATTCAACGGAGAAGTCAAAAGCTTTTCAGACAAACAAAAGCTAAGAGAATTCAGCACCACCAAACCAGCTTTACAACAAAAGCTAAAGAAACTTCTCTAGGCGGGAAACACAAGAGAAGAAAAAAATCCACAAAAACAAACCCAAAACAATTAAGAAAATGGTAATAGGAACATACATATCGATAATAACCTTGAACGTAAATGGATTAAATGCCCCAACCAAAAGACACAGACTGGCTGAATGGATACAAAAACAAGACCCATATATATGCTGTCTACAAGAGACCCACTTCAGACCTAGGGACACATACAGACTGAAAGTGAAGGGATGGAAAAAGATATTCCATGCAAATAGAAATCAAAAGAAAGCTGGAGTAGCAATACTCATATCAGAGAAAATAGACTTCAGAATAAAGATTTTTACAAGAGATGAGGAAGGACACTACATAATGATCAAGGGATCAATCCAAGAAGATATAACAATTATAACTGTTTATGCACCCAACATAGGAGCACCTCAATACACAAGGCAAAGGCTAACAACCATGAAAGGGGAAATCAACAGTAACACAATAATAGTGGGAGACTTTAACACCCCACTTACATCCAGACAGAAAATAAATAAGGAAACACAAGCTTTAAATGACACAATAGACCAGATAGACCTAATTGAAATTCACAGAACATTCCACCCCAAAGTGGCAGAATACACTTTCTTCTCAAGTGCACATGCAACATTCTCCAGGATAGATCATATCTTGGGTCACAAATCAAGCCTCGGAAAATTTAAGAAAATTGAAATCATATCAAGCATCTTTTCTGACCACAATGCTATGAGATTGGAAATCAATTACAGGAAAAAAACTGTAAAAAACACAAATACATGGAGGCTAAACAGTGCGCTACTGAATAACCAAGAGATCACTGAAGAAATCAAAGAAGAAATGAAAAGATCTCACCTCAAGAAACAAGAAAAATCTCAAGTAAACAATCTAACCCTACACTTAAAACAACTAGGGAAAGAAGAACAAAGAAAACCCAAAGTCAGTTGAAGGAAAGAAACCATAAAGATCAGAGCAGAAATAAATGAAATAGAAATGAAGAAAACAATAGCAAAGATCAATAAAACTAAAAGCTGGTTCTTTGAGAAGATAAACAAAACTGATAAACCCTTAGAATCATCAAGAAAAAAAGGGAGAGGACACAAATCAATAACATTAGAAATGAAAAAGGAGAAATCACAACTGACACTGCAGAAATACAAAGGATTATAAGAGACTACTACAAACAACTATATGCCAATAAAATGGACAGCCACGAAGAAATGGACAAATTCTTGGAAAGGTACAATTTTCTGAGACTGAACCAGGAAGAATTAGAAAATATAAACAGACCTATCACAAGTAATGAAATTGAAACCACAATTAAAAATCTTCCAACAAACAAACGTCCAGGACCAGATGGCTTCACAGGTGAATTCTATCAAACATTTAGAGAAGAGCTAACACCCATCCTTCTCAAACTCTTCCAAAAAATTGCAGGGGAAGGAACACTCCCAAATTCATTCTACGAAGCCACCATCACCCTGATACCAAAACCAGAAAAAGCTATCACAAAAAAAGAAAGTTATAGACCAATATCACTGATAAACATAGATGCAAAAATCCTGAACAAAATACTAGCAAACAGATTCCAACAGCACATTAAAAGGATCATACACCATGATCAAGTGGGATTTATCCCAGGGATGCAAGGATTCTTCAATATATGCAAATCAATCAATGTGATACACCACATTAACAAATTAAGGAATAAAAACCATATGATCATCTCAATAGATGCAGAAAAAGCTTTTGACAAAACTCAACACCCATTTATGATAAAAACTATCCAGAAAATGGGCATAGAGGGAACCTACCTCAACATAATAAAGGCCATATATGACAAACTCACAGCAAACATCATACTCAAGGGTGAAAAACTGAAAGCACTTCCACTAGGATAAGGAACAAGACAAGGATGTCCACTCTCCCCACTCTTATTCAACATAGTTTTGGAAGTCCTAGCTGGGGCAATCAGAGAAGAAAAAGAAATAAAAGGAATACAAATTGGAAAAGAAGAAGTCAAACTGTCACTGTTTGCAGATGACATGATACTATACATAGAAAATCCTAAAGATGCCACCAGAAAACTACTAGAACTAATCAATGAATTTGGTAAGGTTGCAGGATACAAAATTAATGCACAGAAATCTCTGGCATTCCTATACACCAACAATGAAAAATCAGAAAGAGAAATTAAGGAAACGCTCCCATTCACCATTGCAACAAAAAGAATAAAATACCTAGGAATAAACCTGCCTAAGGAGGCGAAAGACTTGTACTCAGAAAACTATAAAACACTGATGGAAGAAATCAAAGATGACAGAAACAGATGGAGAAATATACCATGTTCTTGGATTGGAAGAATCAATATTGTGAAAATGACTATACTGTCCAAAGCAATCTACAGATTCAATGCAATCCCTCTCAAACTACCAATGGCATTCTTCACGGAATTAGAACAAAAAAATCTTACAATTCGTATGGAAACACAAAAGACCCCGAACAGCCAAAGCTATCTTGAGAAAGAAAAACGGAGCTGGAGGAATCAGGCTCCCTGACTTCAATCTATACTACAAAGCTACAGTAATCAAGACAGTATGGTACTGGCACAAAAACAGAAATATAGATCAATGCTACAGGATAGAATGCCCAGAGATAAACCCACGCACATATGAGCACCAAATTTACGACAAAGGAGTCAAGAAGATACAGGGGAGAAAGACAGCCTCTTCAATAAGTGGTGCTGGGAAAACTGGACAGCTGCATGTAAAAGAATGAAATTAGGGCTTCCCTGGTGGTGCAGTGGTTGAGAGTCCACCTGCCGATGCAGGGGACACGGGTTCGTGCCCCGGTCCGGGAGGATCCCACATGCCGTGGAGCGGCTGGGCCCGTGAGCCATGGCTGCTGAGCCTGCGCGTCCGGAGCCTGTGAGCCACAACGGGAGAGGCCACAACAGTGAGAGGCCCGTGTACCGCAAAAAAAAAAAAGAATGAAATTAGAACACCCCCTAACAGCATACATAAAAATAAACTCCAAATGGATTAAAGACTTAAATGTAAGACCCGACACTATCAAACTTTTAGAGGAAAACATAGGAAAAACACTCTTTGACATAAACCACAGCAAGATCATTTTTGGCCCACCTCCTAGAGTAACAGAAATAAAAACAAAAATAAACATATGGGACTAAATTAAACTTAAAAGCTTTTGCACAGCAAAGGAAACCATAAACAAGACAAAAGACAACCCTCAGAATGGGAGAAAATATTTGCAAATGAAACAACAAAGGATTAATCTCCAAAATATACAAACAGCTCATGGAGCTCAATGTCAAAAAAACAGACAATGTAGTTTAAAAATGGGCGGAAGACCTAAATAGACATTTCACCAAGGAAGACATACAGATGACCAAGAGGCACATGAAAAGATGGTCAGCATCACTAATTATTAGAGATGGAAATCAAAACTGCAATGAGGTATCACCTCATGCCGGTCAGAATGGCCATTATGAAAAAAGCTGGAAACAATAAATGCTGGAGAGGGTGTGGTGAAAAGGGAACCCTCCTGCACTGTTGGTGGGAATGTAAATTGATACAGCCACTATGGAGAACAGTATGGAGGTTCCTTAAGAAACTAAAAATAGAACTACCATACGACCCAGCAATCCCACTACTGGGCATATAGCCTGAGAAAACCATAATCCAAAAAGAGACATGCACCACAATGTTCATTGCAGCACTATTTACAATAGCCAGGACATGGAACCAACCTAAATGTCCATCAACAGATTAATGGATAAAGAAGATGTGTCACATATGTACAACGGAATATTACTCAGCCATAAAAAGAAACGAAATTGAGTCATTTGTACTGAGGTGGATGGACCTAGGGTCTGTCATACAGAGTGAAGTAAGTCAGAAAGAGAAAGACAAATACCGTACGCTAACGCATATATATGGAATCTAAAAAAAAAACAAAAACAAAAAGGTACTGAAGAACCTACTTGTAGGGCAGGAATAAAGAGGTAGTCATAGAGAATGGACTTGAGGACCTGGGGTGGGAGGGCAAAGCTGGGGCAAAGTGAGAGTAGCATCGACATATACACACTACCGAACGTAAAATAGTTGGCTGGTGGGAAGCAGCAGCATAGCACAGGGAGATCGGCTCGGTGATTTGTGACCACCTAGAGGGGTGGGATAGGGAGGGTGGGAGGGAGGCTCAAGAGGGAGGGGATATGGGGACATGTGTATGCATATGGCTGATTCGCTTTGTTGTGCAAGAGAAACTAACACGGTATGTTGAAGCAATTATACTCCAATAAAGATGTATTTAAAAAAAGAAAAAGTATCAATAGAAACCAAAAAAAAAACAACCACCTTCTCAGTGAGACCTCCTCTGGCCATGCTATTTCAGCCTGCATCCCTGTGCACGTAGACCCACACCCATCCCACGCCCTCACAGTCCCCACTTCCTACCATGTTTCATAGTCCTCCATAGCATTTATCTCTAACACCTTGTATATTTTCTTTCTTTAACCTTTTTTTGCTCTCCTCCTCTCTTCCCTATAAAGGTAAGCTTCATGAGGGCAGGCAATTTTGTGTGTTTCGTTCACTGCCATGTTCCTGGGTGAAAAGGACCTGGCACATCATCCGTGCTCGACATATGCTGTTGAGCAAGTGGATTCCTGCAGAGTCCCCTCTCTGGCAGTTGTCCTTGAGTTAGCTGATAAACTCTCTCACCTCAGGACATGGAAGGAAGCCCGATGTACCTAATGGAAACTCTGGGAGACCCAAGGAAGTGACTCGAGACAGACTTTCAGGTCCCCATGAAAAGCACGGGTGATCTTACTTCTGTAAGTTCCCAAACTTCATCTGATTGGTCAGCAGAATCACGCCGGAGCTTTAAAAACAATAATAACAGCAACAGCCCCTCCAGACCTCACCCCAGGGATTTTGATACAACATGTCTACAATGGGGTGGAGCCTCCCTCTTTACAATGTTTCCTAATCCTCCTGACGTGCACCCACCTTTGGAAAATTGTCACTTTTAATAATAGAGGCAGTTGCCTAAGCTAATACTCTGGCTTGGTTTGGGATGAAGTCAACATGAGATACTTGTGGGACGAGCACCTCTCTGGGGATTCCAGCAAAAATGAGGACATTTCCTCCCCCCTCCCCCACCCCACCCCCGGCTCTGGGGAGATGCGGACAGACGTCTGATCCCAGGAAACCGAGGGTTTCTCAAGCTTTCCCTGCCCACGGAGCCCACAGGAATGTGCCCAGGCCCCTGGGATGGAGCTCCTGTTCCAGCGCGAGGGGCCCAACACCTCCCGTGTCTTCATGAAGAGTTCTCTGCAGGTCTTGCCGTGGGGGTGGGGAGGTGGGTGAGTGGGTGGTCCGAGCAGCAGAGCCGTCCTGATTGGCAGTTCCCTCTCCCGATGGTGATTGATGTGACGTCATTCTGCCACACGGCAGCGAGCAGGATCAGGGTACAATCTTGTCCCCCCGCAGCAGACAGTGGCCTCTCACTGTAGCTCTGGCCTGGGTCGTGTCTCAGAGGTGGGGGTCTGTGACATTCATCCTGCTTCAACTTCCTGCTCACAGGCACAGCTTTGATCATATCTTTTCAGCTTCTGGTCAAAGGCTCCCCAGGGGCGGCAGGGGTGGGGATGGGGACAGGAAGTGGGAGGGGGCAGACTCTGCTCCCCCCAGTGTGGGGAATCTGAGGAAAGGATATGAGACATGTTGAGGCAGGAAGCAACTTGGCCTTGGGAGTGAGAACATTCGTGGCAGCCAGGCGGCAGATCTCTTGGAAGGAATGTGGAACCATCATCATCCTTCCAGGAGGCGGAATTTCAAGACCGGCCCTGCTGGGTTTCAGGAATACTTTGGGTGGGAGGATGCCCTGTGGTCTTAGCCAGGCACTTTCCTGGGCACCAGGGCTGAGCAAGACAGATACGGCTTCATCTCTTGGCTCAATCACTATCTAGTGGGAGACATTAAATAAATGACTAATTATTTCAACTGTATTGCTCTTAAGGATAAGGGCAAGTTACTATTTAAGTGGCTCATCTCTTGTAGTGGCTAATGTCTTCTGGGTAACTGGCAAAAGTTGGGGCCATATCTCACGGTGGAGGCTGAATTTCTCCAACCAAGCTGTTCCCAGGTACTCTTACATTCTTTCATTCAACAAACTTTTATTGAGTGTATATGGTGAACCAGGCACTGTCCTGGTGTTGCCCAGCGAGACAGACAAGTGCAGTGTGCTCACAGAGCTTAACTCCAGTAGGGAGAGACCGTAAACAAATAAATACATAAATAAGAAAACATCAGGTGGAGCTTGGTACAATATTGAATATAAAACAAAATGACTTTTAAGCCAAAACCTAAATGACAAGAACCGGCCAGACATAGGGATACCTGGGAAAAGAGCGTTCCCAGTGAGGCCACAGCTAGTGCAAAGGCCCTGAGGTGAGAAAAAGTGTTCAAATAAAGAAACTAGGTGGAACTGGGGCACAGAGAGGCGGGAGAAGTAGAGAAGGACCAGATCACGATAAAGATGGGGTTTCATTCCAAATGTGAAGAGAAGCCATTAGAGTGCTTTAAACAGAGGGCTTGACTTCCATTAGCGACAGAATCCAATTTACACTGACTTACCCAGGCAAGTCTAACTGGTAAGACCCTCTATGGAATCATTCTGAGATCAGGGTTCAGGATCCTGACCATCTCCCTCAAACAGTCCTCTCTTCTCAAGGCACAGTACCTGAGTTACTCAGGCCAACTCGTACTTCTCCAGACGAGGATATTCAGGGATGAACAAGGGACTACCAGCAGGAAGCGGAAGCACCATTTATTAGAGGACCTGCTATGCACCAGGCACAGTACTAGAAGCTTTATTTCTTAATACATTTAATCCTTGAAGCAACCATCTTCTGAGATGTGTGCTTCAGCTCTCATTTCATGGATGGGGAGACCAAGACTCAGTGAGATGTAGTAACTAATCCAAGCTGCACAGCAAGTGAGTGAATTTGAACCCACTCCGGTCCGCTTTAAAGGCTCTTTCCACCACAGTATGCCTCTTCTAGATCCATTTTTAAGACTCCCATTTTAGTGACTTGAAATTTCTTGGTGTGAAAATATAGTCTATCTTATTTTTTCTCCAGGCTTATCCCGAGCTAAGTCCTCAGCTCATTACTCTACATTGCTCCCTAAAGTATACAATTTTGTGTGCTTCTGAGTAGGTTAAACAAGATGTAAGGAGAGAGCATCCAACAGAAACCACACAACAGTAGGTGAGGAGCTTCTGAAACATGCTCCAGCCATTTCGGGAAAGAATCCTCCACCCTTCTTCTGACCCCTGCTCCTCTCTGGAGGGAAGGCCGGGTGGGAATGCATTTCCAGGATGGCTCTGTTAGTGCAAATCAATGAATGATCCTTTAGAGGGTTTTCGCAGAGGAAATCATTCCCACTCCCATTTCCAATCTGCCTGGGGGTGTGGGAAGGCAAGGAATTCCAGACTTAAGTCAAAAGCGTGAAAACCAAACCAACAGTGCCTTTCACACGAGAACCCTATCTCCCAAGCCACCTTCCCCAGAGCTGGAAAAACGGTATCAGGCTTATCAGTGTGGAGATGTAATCCCCGGGGTGGAAGTGTCCATTGGGCTTCCTGGCTGGGGCTGGACTGTCTGATAAAAACCATCTGAGCCTGAAAAACCAAATGTTTGTCTTTGCTCCATTTATCCTGGAGCCCTGGGGTTTCTTCTGGAGTGGCTAGTGCCCCAGGCTCTTCCTCTGTTTATTTTCTTTGGTTGTTTTCCCATAGCTGGTGGATGCAGGAAGCAGTTAGCCCATGCCTGGTTGGCTGGAAAAACGTAGAACACAGCCAATTAGAGCCAGCCTGTGGAATGTTGGGCTTGGAGAAGTGCAAAAAGAAAGAAAAAGAAAAAACAGTTTCCTCATTGGCCCATCTCCGGTGCTTGATGTTCCACCTTTGGGTTTTCGTTCCTTTGAGTTAAATATTGACCCTGGCTCATTTAAAATGCAAATACTGTTTTCAAGCAGGGAATACATTTAATCATTAAACTGAATGATTTTGTCTGCTTGCTGAAAAGTCAAGTCTCCCAGATAAGGACCAAGATAAACCTTCTATTTCAGCCAGCCAGAACCAACTCCCCAAAAGGTCTTATGCCCACCACTGGACCTTTTACAGCCTTCTCTCAACCTCAAAAGCCCTTCTTTTTGCAGGCACTTAACCCAATCCTGCCCATTATTCAAAGCCCAGCTCAAGTGCTACCCCCTCCCTTGTGGCCTGCTATGAATTACACATCATTCTTCCCACTTGTCTGTCTTATCTGGATTAGGGATCTGAATGTATGCCAAGTCCTGCTCTGCTGCTAATAGCTAAGTGGTCTTGGACAAGTCACAATCCATGTGAGCCCTGGTTTCCATACCTATAAATGGGAACCGAGATTCCACTTTCAGGAGTGTTCTGGTGGTTAACTGAGATAATCCACGAGAAACAAGCAAAGTGTTTATTGTGTCTCCCCATTAGAAAGCACAGTGCACAATGGTGGGGAACTTTGTCTATTCTGTTTTCTCCGTTCCTCCAGCCCTAGAACAGTGTCTGGCCCATGGCAGGTACTCAATAAATATTTCAAAACCAATGAATAAATAACAGCCAACATTTATTGACTGCTTACTAGGTTCAAGAACTCTTCTAAACTTTTTATATGTTTTATTTCATGTAATATAAAGAACTAATAGAATAAAAACTGTAAGATATTTTTAGATTGCAAGTGCTGCAAGGACAAACAGTGTGCTTATATTCATACTGGGCACTCAGTAGCAGCTGAAAGATTGATTGAACGAAAGAATGCTTGAATCAGAATTAATTGCCCGACTGCCTTCCATTATAATATGATGGACAAAGCAGCTGGCAGCATCAGATTCCCTAGACGATGGGTTTTGTCTGGGGGAGGGGAGTGAGGATAAGAGTTTCCTGTTTCACAAATCTGTCCATGGCTGACCCTTTAGGCTTTGGCCTTGACTTCCCATAGATCCCGGTCCATGCCTGGATATGTGCTTTTGGTGCTGGTGTCAGGATGTGGCATAGCAAAGATCAGGTCTCCTAGGGGAAACTAGTTCTAATAAAAAGTCTGGGAATGGGATGGGATAGAGGGACTGGGTCCCAAACTCCAAAGGCTGGTCGAGGAAACTGGATCTTGCTCTCTCTCAGGAATCGAGAATGAAAATGCCAACTGCCAGGCCACACAAGCAACTCTTTTGTATTCCATAGAAAGAAACATGATGAATATGTATGGAATTTTCTCCCCACAGAATGTAAGGGGAAGGGGTGTGTCATTGGTCAGAGAAGGTCAGAATTCACTATGGGCTGATGGATTTTTGTGTCTGTTGGGAAATGCCCAAGGGATGTGTTTGGGTGGGGAGGGTTGTTCCTTTAGTTGTGTAATTAGATTTCTGGATAGAGAGCATAGGTTCAGGAATCCAAAGCAAAAGAAAGCAAGACTGACTCAACGGAGAGTTTGTGATTGTGCCGAAAGAGGGCTTGGCAGCCCTACTGTAGAACAGACTGTCCCAGCTGCTTTCCAGCCTGGGTGGGGCATTGCTGCTCCACGGTCCCCACTGAGCTTTCTTTACAGAAGGATGGTGGGGCTTCTATGTCTCCCAGACCTGTCTGAACTAGTGGCTCTCTCTTGGTTTGTTCCTGAGGATTCTGGAGAGACTGGAATGCAGAGCAAGGGTCTAGGACTTTTCCAAGAAACTTGGTTCTCTTCCCCACCCTCCTGTCCCATCATTGGCAGATTCAAGGCTTCAGGTTCATGGTCACTGAGCACAGGTCTGTGGCCAGCAAGTATCACTTGGGACACCAGGTGATAAAAAGAAATGTGTTCTGATAAAGGGTTGAATAAATGAATGAAACCTGGGACAGAAGTGGGTCTCACATACCTGATCCCTGGTAATCTCATGGTTAGGAACAGAGATCCCTGAAACGGGCCGCTTCCAGGCAAACTCCAGAGGCTAGAACTTTCTATTAGAATAAGCAGGGCTCACCCTGTACCAGTCTTGAAAGAAAGACCTTCCTTTTCTAGACCCTGAGCTCCAACTTTCCCCAAATACGGACAGTGGGATAATTCACTGAGTTACTAACTAGTTTCATGTTCCCTATATATGCCTTTGCCCAATCCCCACCCTATTTCTAGCAGAGAACCAGACCCTTTATGAGAGGACTTTTCAGGGCAGAAAATAGTATGTTTTGAAGTCAATGGCTTTAAACCACTGAAGAGATTTCCCTAGATGTCCAGAGGAGGGGAGAGAAAATAGGGGAGATAGCTTCAGAATAGAAAGAAGAGGTTCAGCTGCCCCCCTCCCACACTAGAAAGAAGTTAGAGAGCTGTGAAGCCCACCCCCTCCTCCCTCCCAGACAGCACCCTAAGGGCAAAGCCTCAGAAGAAAATAGGGCCAGGATCATAGGTGGGTTGGGCCCAGCACCGGGGCTTCCAGACTCAGCCAGGAGTCGCACGGCCCAGGTGGGCCTGGAGCAGGTTGCCATCCACCTCACTGCACCGCGAAGGCCCCAATAGGGAAGATGTCTGCGGCGACCCTGATGAACTGATGTTCACGTTCAGAGCCCACGAGAGCCTCTCAGGTTCTGCTAGTCAGTAATGAATGAGATTAACTTTCCATTATCCCTGTGGGATGGTGATTTGGAGTTGAATTTTCATGTGATTTAAATAAATTGTGATATTTCTGGCACACTTCTGTTGTGGCCTGAAATTCACACTTGTTACATGTGGAAACAGCTCCTTGATTTTGATTTTTTTTTTTTTTTTTTTTTTGCCTCTACCTCGGCTGTCATGATTCTAAGGACCCCACAGATTCACTGTCGGTTGAATCAGGGAACTGAGCAATTGGTTGGGTGGGAGTGGGGAGGTAGAGCTCTAGGCTCTAGAAAACCATCTGGAGTGAGCCCTGAGGGTCTGCTTCACCCAGTCCCCCTTCTGCCTGTGCTGTGGACTGAAATTCTCAGCACCCTGAACAGGACAGATGTGGGGTCCCTGCTGGTTTGGAATTGCTGTGCCTCTGGGAGCAGCCAGGCTAGGTGCTCCCATCTCCAGGATGACCCGTCAGGTGGGAACATGGTTGAACAGATGAGTGTCTCACACCATCTCCACTACCACAGCCCCAGTTAGATCCACAGCTACTGGTTTTTCAATTCTTTTCTTGTAACCAACACGTCATTTCAGCATCAGGGACCAAATGGAAGAGGAGTGACCAGGGGCTCTTTTTCCTGGTTCTCTGAATGTGGGATCTGACAACGTCAGGAGCAGCCATGTCGGAGAGAAATTAGAGGCCCTGCAGTCAGCCTTCTCTCTCTGGGGGGAACACAGGGGGACTGGCCGTGCTTCAAGGGCCCCCAGTTGTGTCAATTTCAGGCTCCAGAAAGCCCGGTCTGCCCTTGAGAGTCACACTTAGCAAAGAGGCCCTAGAGACATCCTGTTCAGGCAGCGGCCTGTCAGGCTGCTGCCCCTGTCAATTTCATCCCTCTAAATGGCTCCCCAGCTGCCAGGGCCTCCCCATGGGATGGGGCCTCAGGCAACTGCCCGGATTTGCCTGGATTCTTGAAAGAGCTTTGCTGAAATCTTGTACAGAATTTCTCCCCCGTTACTTTTTCCTTTCAAAGCAACTTGTGAAGTAGAGAGGAAAGTAAAAGTTAATTAAGCCACTTAATCCAGAACCGAAAAGAGGTTTCAAATTTCACCTGCAGGAAATTGTGCAGGGGTAGAGAGGAAAGGACTACACAGTATAATCTGCTTCCCTGAAACTATGCCTCCCCTCTTGGTTATCCCACAGCAGGTTAGCATCTATGCCCTTCACCTGGAATATTTATGTGTTTATCTATGTGTCTATTTAGGCAAATTGACTTATTAACAGTTGTTGTATGTCACTGTGTGTCAGGTGCTAGGCTGGGCACTTTACATGGATAATCTCACTTAATTCTCCCCAAACCCTATGAGATGGGTACTATTATAATGCCCATTTTAGAGATGGGAAAAACTGATGCTCGGAATATATTTTGTCGTGAGCTGTGTTGGAGCAGAACTAGAATCTTGAGTTTAACCCTGAAGGTTCTCTATTTCTCTCTCTCTTCAGAGACATATATGTACATGAAAATTTTTCATATGCAGACATCTTACCAGGTGGTAATACTTGGTACCAGGTGGTACCTGATACTTGGGGGCAGGGACTGTGTTGGTTATTTCTTTAAAAATCTCAGAATGCTATAGATAACATTCTATAGATTTTTGAAAAACAACCAAGGCCCAAAGGAGTTGAGTGATTTGCATGGGGTCACACAGTAAGTAATGAAAAAGTACTAGGTCTAGAATATCTGCCCTGAGAATCAAACTTTCAAAGGGCTATGGGTTTGGGAGCTAGCATTAGCTCTGGCTATCAGATGAATGAATTAATGAAAGAACAAAAATGAATGTACGTCTGAAGGGTGAGTAACTCATGAATTAGCTGGTTTAAGACCATCTCTGTCAGATCTGGTACAAAAGATGTCCAATGAGCTTCTGAATGGTATAAGTTTAACTTCCTAGTTCCCTCTATCCCAAGTCAATTGCCAGAAGGATCCTACTGACCTTTTGCTATTAACTTCTCCCCTCTTGACCCCTTTTCTCTTGTTAAGGGAATTCTAGGGTGGTATTTACCACCTCTTCAAAAGAATCAAAGGAAAACAAAACACACAATAATTTCAAAAGGGCAAAGTCTTTTAAAAAAAATTCCTCCTTCCCCCATCTTTCCCCACCAGCACACACCCTCCAAGCACTACATGGAGAAGGTATTCTATGACTCAGATTGCTTTTTTTCCCAGGGGCTTTCCAGGAGCAAGCCTGAGGAGGAGTGAGTATAAAAATACAGGACGAGATAAAGCTGGGGGTAGGTGAGAATTTTCTTTTTTTTAATTTAATTTTTTTTTTTTTTTTTTTTTTTTTTTTTTTGCGGTACGCGGGCCTCTCACTGTTGTGGCCTCTCCCGTTGCGGAGCACAGGCTCCGGACGTGCAGGCCCAGCGGCCATGGCTCACGGGCCCAGCCGCTCCGCGGCATGTGGGATCTTCCCGGACCAGGGCATGAACCCTCGTCCCCTGCATCGGCAGGCGGACTCTCAACCACTGCGCCACCAGGGAAGCCCTAATTTTTACTGGAGTAGAGCTGCTTTGAGAATTTTCTTCCATCATGATGTGAATGGGTTGCCCATTGCCCTCCTGTGTGAGGAGGGAAGTCTACAGGTCAAAGTCGAGTGGTCCCTTCCCATCCATCCCCACGCCAGCTGTGCACAGGCCATAACCTTGCTACTCACATCTGCCTCATTCCAGAGCCCTGGGATGCAGAAGGACTCCAGAAGGTCACTGCCACACAGCAGCAAGATCCGCAGCTCTGAGGAGGGGGAACAAAGTTAGAAAAGGGAGTGAGTGGAGGCCTGGGAAACATTCAAGTCTCAGCCTTCTTCCCCCGCTGAACACAGAAGTGTCCCATCCTTGGGGCTCCAGAGCCCAGTTCTTCCAGGCACCTCTGCTCACCCCTCCCCCAGGCTCATTTACAGACCACCCTCATTCCCTGCAGGACGAATGCAGCAGAGAGGGAGACTAACTGTCCTGGTTTGCTGGTACTGAGGGGTTTCCAGGATGGGTTTCCACGCTAAGCCAGGATGGCTGGTCACCCAAACAGAGACTGAGCCAGCTACATGCCTAGTGTGAGGTCTAAGGGTCTCTCCTTTGCTCCGTATCAAACCGAAGTGCCCGTGGAGTTTGGTTCCTCCGCTGCTGTGCATTATCTGGGGTTTGTCTTGTCACAAGCACCCGATGTGATGGGGGGCAGGGGACACCGAGTGCACCCTCAATTCATCAGCTAGCTCAGCTCATCGGACGTCCTCTCTTTACATGGCCAGTGTCCTCAGCAAAGGGCTTGAGAAGTGAGGCTGCCCCCCACTTTCCTGACTCCCAGGCGTACTTCTTGCTTGTCATTTGTTTTTCTTCCCTCATTAAGCTCACTCTGAATTACCCCAGTGAGGCCACTGTCATTTAAAACAGGCAGCAAACTGACTGGGGCATGAACACTGAGCAACAGGGGGAAAAAGAATCCTGGGATTCTCAGAACCACGTGGGGAGAGACTTCAACCTGGGCTGGGATTCAGGTGGCGCATCTGGTTCCCTGGCATCCCAGGCCCTTCCATCAAAAGGCTGTGGCTGTGGGTATCTTGCCTGAAACAGTGACACAGCCCCGCTCTGAGCCTTCCAGAGAACGCTTCCACCCTGGACCCTGAGGCCGAGAGATGGGCGGCAGCTCTGCCCGCCTCAGACCCTGTAGCTAGCTCAGGGACCTGACGAGGACTTTCAGGTGGTGAGCTCGCCCTGGCTGCAGGCTGAGTGGAAGGCTGCTGGGCTGGCGACAGTGAGAGCATCTCACGGTCCCAGGTCAGTGCAGCTCATACTCGGGGAGCCCCATGGAGCCCTGGGGTCTTAACTCTTAAATATTCCTGCAGCCTCCCCTCTCCCCTCTCCTCCACGTCACACTGTAGTCTCATGGTCTGTTTATGTCCAGGGACCTTAGTTGATCTTCATATCTCCAGGGCCTGGCAGAGCGACCTGTGCACAGTAGGTGCTCAGGATGTGTTGAATGAGTGAACAACAGACAGGCTGACCGCAGAGGCCATGTGGGCAGGCTGTCTAAGAGCCTTCTGGGCGCTCTGGGATGGCAGTCCGGGATGGTGATTGTGGCCTTGTCTCTTGCAGCATGGAGGCCCTGGTCAATGGTGCTTCCCTCTGTGTTAGGCCACCAGCCTTCAGATGGCTGAGAGGAGCCAGACGGGGCTCGTTCTGGGATCCCGTTGTTCCCTGTCTCCAGCTTGGAGCCACCCAGAATTTCAGGTCAGTTCTCTGTTGAAAGGCTGAAGCTCTGTAACTGTGGGCCTAAGAGTTCAGTTAGCTGGCAGTCTCCGGACGACATGCTGGTCCTCAGCTTCTTCTACATCAGTGATTCTCAAATGGGGGCGATTTTGTCTCCAGAATTTGGCAATGTCTGGAGACTTTTTTGGTTGTCAAGACCGGAGAGAGGGGTGTGCCACTGTGCTTAGAGGGCAGGAATGCCACTCAGCAGTCTCCACAGCACACAGCAGCCCGCATGACACAGGATTATCTGGTCCCCAGTGTCAACAGTGCCATGGTTGAGAAACCCTGCTCTACAGCCATGGAAATGAATCTCTTTTCTATTCCCAAGCCAGAGACTCACTTTCTCACTTGAAAATAATGTAGGATTATTTTTAAAGCCAGAGCAGATCAAGTTAAAGCGCGGGGTTTCCACCTTTGCTTGCAGCACTGGAACAGATGGATTTGTCACAGGCCAGAGGCCCTGGCAGGGCTTGGGATCCCACGTGTGGCCGCTGGAGGGCAGCAGTGGTTTCTCAGGTTTATCATCTGAGACTAAGGTACGTGTTTTCAGCCCCTAAGCCTTGGGTCTGGGGCAGGCCCCGGGAGCAGTCAGCTTGTTAAGAAAGTGGAAATGGAGCCATAGGTGCTAACTGAGCTAGGAGAAACGGCTTTTCCCTTCTCGTGAAGCGTGCAAGGGGATTTCAAAAAGGGGACGTGTGAGCCAGAGGGCCTCACAGCACAGTGGTCTAGAGGCCAGGCAAGCTCCCTTCCTGGGACCTCCTCTGGGTCCAACTTTCTTCCCCAGTTCAGGATCCAGCGAGCCAGAATCAGCACTCTCCTGCCACATTCTCCTCCCGGGAATCCGGGTTATGCAAAGCCCCAGGCCCTGCAGCCCCTTCCACTCCCCACTGCACACTGAGGCAGCTGCCACCTGTACCACACGAGGCCACAATCCATCCAGACAGCTGTAGCCACTCAGCTTTCCTTTCTCTGAAAGAGGAGTAAGATGGGGCTAAGACTAGCCCTGCGCCTCGCAAGGCTGCAGTGAGATGGTAAAGGTGGAGTGCTAGGAGCTAGGAGCGTGGCCGGGTAAACAAACACCCATTGCATTGCCTCTCGGTAGGAGGGGGAACTCCCCAGGGCGGGACAGCCTGATACACGGGCCCTGGGTGCTGGCAAGGTACAGAGATCCCAGCTGAAGCTGGGCCACAATGCATTCTTCCTGGAACAAGGTGTCGGAGGAAAATATACATTGGAATAGAGCTGAAAGTCTGAAGACTGCTCTGAGCTCGGCTGGGCCGGTCGAGAAGACTTCCTCCCCGGGAAGGTAGTTCCTGGCCAGGTGTGGAACCGCAGGGAAGGGGGAGTGCAGGGCTTTTGGGTGTTTGGGGCTGTGGAACCTGGGGTTGCATGCTTCTTCCTGCTGGCTTTGGGAAGCATCCAGAAAGGCAGGCGCCCTTTCCTGTGGTCCTCAGACAGCCATGTGCTGGTAAATAAAGCCTATTAAAACTTGATAAAAGAACTGGGAAGTGAGGAGTTTTGAGTACTTAATACTTGTTTTGAATACAATGTATTTAACTGTTACTTAATGTAATTTAATTTTTAGTATAGACTGCGTTTAACCACTGGTTGGTAAGATCCCTGAAAATTTTACACATGGCCCTAGCGAATAAATATGAGCCAACTCAGGTGCACCACTGCCTGGGATCAGGGGACAGGCCCCAGAGAAGTTCCTTGAAATGACATCACATCTGCTGGGCCTCCTGGGAGAACCCAGTGCCCAGATGCAGCCCTAAACCTCCACCTCTAGGAGGGGGTGCCTGGAGCATCTCTGCAGCTCGAGTGGAAGATTAAGCGTGTCAGCTGGACACCAGGCTGCCCCTCATCCTAGAATTTCAAGCATTCCAACTGTCACTGACCCTCCTTGTCACCTGGTAGCTGCATCAGCCCCAGCTCCACTCTTGCTGTCTGCCCTTCACCCGGCTTCAGATACTTGTGTCTCTAACTTATTCTGGAACCTTGGAAAGATCTGTTTCCTGGTTTGTTTCCTAGGGTTGCCCAGGACTCAGCTCACTTCTATGGGGGCTTAGCTCCTTCCCATCCTGACAGCTCCGTGTAACCACCCTCCACCTGCTCTGGCCCGGGGCCTTCACTGCCCTCACACACAGTCGGGGCCTTAGTCTCTACTCAAGGCTGCGGGGGAGGTCACAGGTGTGGCTTTCTGCCCCGTCTCTCCTCATCCTCCAAACGCCAGAATCCTCTGCTGAGGAAGGTAGGGGAGCTCTTCTGCCGCAGGCACAGCGCTCTGGGCAAGAGAAGAGTCTCTCTGGCTGGCAATGAACTCAACTTCCATGACTTCTGAATGAGGGAGAAGAGGCTCTGAAGGGAAAATTGCCAACTGATCCCATCCTACCTCCTGGAAACCTGCCTGAATCTAGTATGGAGATGTTAAAGGAGAGAGAACTAAGAATATGATCTTAGCTTGGGAACAATCAATTATCCCTCTAAGAGCAGACCCTGCTGCAAACACCGCCCAGGGTTTGCAAGGCTCTCCCCTCCCCCACTTTGCCCGTGGTGGAGGCCGGTGGCTCCAAATGTTCCCACTTGCCCAGCCCCACTCACCAATCTCCTCGTACCGCATCACTGTGCCCAGATTGGCATTCTCATCTAGGGAGGAAAGAGGAAATGCAGAAGCATCAGGGAACCAACTTCCGCGTACCTGATGCGCGTTCTGTACAAGAGACTCCGCAGAGGGAGAACCTGGGATGGGGTGATTGGGTGGGAGTAGGGACATCTGAGTAGCATAAATGGAGAGCACCATCCAGCTTAAAATGGAGAGGGAGCATCTCCTCAGGCTCCAGAGGCAGGATTCACTGTTCTGGGACTTTCAGTATTGGACAGCCTGGCTGGGTTGCCAATGACGGACACACACATGCTCATGCTGAGCGCCTTTTGTTTCCTTCTGTATTTAGGGGAGGCTGGCCACAAGAGCAACTTCCTTGAACCTAGGGTGACAGCTTGTAGTGTCACACGGAGGCGGCCCTCTCCCGTTCAGCGTTCTGGTTCAAAGAACAAGCAAAATTGAGTACGCTGAGATTTTTCACGTGGCAGAATGGAGAGCCCGGGAAAGAAGTGAAGGACAGAGGCTTTACCATGTGCTCTGAGTGTGCACGCCCACACGGGGCACACGGCGTGCAGAGCACCATGGAGACGCCATCCTGGCCCCCTGCCTCCTCAACCATCCCTCTTAGTTCCTATTCCAGGTTGGAAATTGGAAATCTGAAAAATGGCAGAAGTCAGCCCCAAAGAGTCAAAGGAATGGGGGCTAGACCTTCAGCTCCTCTGCAGAGCCGAATTTGGGGTTTGTAGGAGAAAGAGCCCCAGAGACAGCTGTTCTTATCTATGCTGAGTCCTTAGGGGAGCAGCAAAAAAATGGAGAAAATTAAGGAAAGGGCTTGTGTGTTCTTAGCCTCTCAGCAGGAGTGCTGACACTGCCAGAGCTGGGAGGACCTGAGGGAGGATGCTGGGCCTCTGAGAACTCTCAGGCGGATGGACACCTTCTCTAGAGGGAAGGACCAGAACAGCCCAAGGAGGGGAGAGGAGTGGAAAAGGTCTCCAGGATCCCTAAGCCAGGATGATCACGCCTCTGGGCTCCCATCACACCTTGGCCCTGCAGGCCTGGTAACATCCTCTCTTCTCTCCCAATTCTTGCTCTATAGATGCTCATCCTACAGCAGGTGCTGGGGCTTGTCTGGTGAATGAACAAAGGGAGGAGGGAAAGAAAAGAGGCGGGATTGGTAAAGAAGGTCCTTGCTCCCTTACCCACAAAGGTGAAGCGCTCCACTGGTGGGCGGACACAGCAGATCCGACTTAGGCTTTCTCCCACCTTTCCCAGGATCTTGGCTATGGGAGAGAGAGCAAGACAGACAGGGACAGACGGAGAGAACCACTCACAACTCACACTCGCGTCAGTCCCACATTTGGGCCACTGTAAACAGTGGGGCTGCACTGGAGGGGCAGGGGTTGGGTCATGGAGGCAGTAGGAGGGTGAAAAGAAAGAACAGAAATATGACAGCCCAAATTCCCTCTTCTCATTCCCAGTCCAAGGCACAAGCATTCTGAGCCCTAGATGGGAATCTATTTTCTGGTCGTGTTTATTACACTGTTGAAAAATTGGAAAATATGGAAGAGGAATATATATAAAAAGGAAAATAGAAAGCACCCATAATTCCACTGCTAGAGATAACCACCACTAAAGTATGCATATATTTTTAATTTTCTTCCATTTTTATTATGTGTATTAATGCAGATATGTCTACGTAACATAAATTGGATCACAGTCTACATTTAGAGGGCCTGTGCCCTGTCTGCATTTTTCGTTTTTTAATATCATGTGCATTTCTTCAGCCACCCCCAACACTAAACGGTAACACCCAAATCCACAGAGATTCAGCCTGTGGCGAAGAACTCATTTGGAGTAATTTCTGCTGGGCAAAGGCCTTCCTTCCCTTTCAGATGGTGTTTAGAATAATCAGACATCCTACTTTGGCTGAGAAGGATCTGGTTTTCAGTGATCTTTCTGAGCTCTAATCCAGAGAAGTTTTCTGAGCCCCCAGACGTAGCTATATGCAAACTATGAAATTCTGGCTCATCCTTGTGAATTACCCTATTTATGATAGACTGATAACCAAATAGATTATGGTCTCTAGGCTTGAAAAGTAATACCAGGATCTGTCTCTTGCAATTGGCCTGGAAGAAAATATTAGGGAGAACATGGACCTTGGAATCAGACAGTCCTGAATATGAATTCTGGCTCTTCCACTTTTGAGCTGTGTGACCTTAGGCAAATCACTCACCTTCTCTGAAGCTCAGTTTTCTCTTTGTAAATGGGAATATAATATCTATATCACAGAATTACCGCATTAAATGAGAACCCGTGTAAAGCACTGAGCACCGTGCAAGCATACAGTACTAGGTGCTGGGTGAATGTTGGGGGACCCCTGCTCTTTGTCAGTGAAGGGATGGCTAAGAGTGTGGGACTCTGGCTGCAGACTGTCTGGGTTGGACTCCTGGCCCTACTACTTCCTTACTGTGTGACCTTGGCAAGATCCTCAACCTCCTTAGAAAAGGCAGAGAAAAATGCTGCCTTTTGTCTTTAATTCCCACTTAAGGCAATCATATTTATATTAAAATGCACACCATCACCCCTGTCTCTCTCTGTCTCTGCTCCTGTCTCTATTATTGTGACTATTTCTCTCTGATGCCCTACATTAAGAGTTCTCAAAGTATGGTCCCTGGACCAGAGCATCAGCATTGACTTTTTAAAAATGCAAATTCTCTTCCTTCTTCCAGACCCACTGAATCAAATTCTGGGGCAGCGCGTAGCGATCTGGATTTTAACAAGCCCTCCAGGCGATTCCGAAGTTTGAGAGCCACTGCTCTACACCAATGTTCCCCTACCTGCAGTGGGCTTGGTGGGCACATTGCTGTTCTGGTAAATGGGCTGGGAGGTCTCATTTTGGGGCTGTCCAATCACAGGCGTCATGGAGGGTGTGTTGACATTGGAGAGGATGCAGCCAGTCACCCGCTGGGGGAAGGAAGAAGGGCAGAGTCAGTGTGGTTAGCCCAGGAGACTTATGAAAGCCTTTCCCAGTTATCTCCAAACGCTCATCTGCTTGTCCATCACGGTGAGGTGTCCTGGAACTGAGAACGAGGACTGGAGGTGGGTTCTAGACCCAGCCACACCGTGACCACACTAGGCTAGCAGGAGGTGAGAAATGCGTGGGATGTGTTGTTTCACAGACCTGGGGTCAAGTTTGAGCTCTGCCCCCTTCTGGCTGTGAGACCTTGGATAGTTACCTGCTCTGGAGCCTCAGCTCAAGAGCCTAACATAGAGAGGCAAAAGAGCCACCCTTCTGGGCTGCAGCAGGACTACACGAGCGAGCATACACAGAGCGCCTTTAGAGCATCTGGCTCCTGGCAGGAACTTTGTACATGCTGTGACCTTCTGTGGAACATGCATGCCTGCCCTCCCTGCCTGCTTCGTGGGGCTCAAATGAGGTCATGTCTGCAAAAGGGCTGTGCAAGCTTGGGAAAGGTCGTGCAAACACCAGGCGCTATCACCACCTGCCGCCTCTCCAGGCCAGAGACGCCAATGACAGGGCCAAGCTGGGGAGCAGTGCCAGGCGGAGCAGGGTGTGTTTGTGCTGCAGGAAGAGGGCGGCGTTCTGGGAACTCTTGCGCCTGCTCAGAGGGTGAATACACATTCCAGAGCCAATCGGAAATTCTATGTGTATTATCCTTTGTCCTGTGTTATCTGGCCTGCTGCTCCTCTCTAGTGCTACAGAAAACGCAGAGCTGATAACGCAGCATTCTTCACAGCTGACCCAGAAGCAACACCCCTTGCCCGCGGGGAGTGGAACTATTGGGCAACAGAGAAACAAAGGGTGAATTTTCAATCTGTTTAGCTTCAGAGGGCTGTTGCTTATTCAAGGTCCCTTCCCTGAAAGCCAGCTTCCCCTCAATCCCTGGCCCACCACCCTTTCTGGATTATTGAGTCCAGCTGCCAGAGGACACCAAGTCCCAGGACTGGGGTGACCCTCCAAAGGCATCTTCCACACACCACCGTGCAGGCAGAGCAGAACGTGAGTCCTTCCGAGCCCTGGAAGGGCAGGCGTTTGTCTTGTGGGGTGACCTGTCACTTCTGCAACGTTCCTGACAGGAGATGGTCACGACAGCAAGCAGCTGGGAGCCGGCTGAGGTTGGGGACCACAGGATCTTCTTAGCCTGCTTTGTGGGATTCTCTGTCCGGCTGCGGCTGGTGGAGTGGAAGGGACAGTCTGCCTCCTTTTTATTATGATTTCACATCCAGAAAAGAAAACGCCACATTCTCATTAAATAACCGGTCTGGTAGCTGAGGATTTTCTTCTTCTTGCCGCATGCATCATTTGTCCCATTCGACTTGCTCTATGCTGGAGAAGAAAAGTGCTGGCCACCTGCCCCACTCTGCCCTCCACAGGCTCCCACATTCTCAAAGCCTTGCATCACCTATTAAGCTCCATGTCCCTCTCTCCAACAGGTCCACTCTCCATGCCAGGAACACCGGCCTGATGCTGGGACCGGGGAGACTGGGAGTTAACGAGCAGCTCCAAGCTCCCACTCCAAGGCGGGGGGCCATCGGGACTGGCATTCTTTGCCGGCCTGTGAGCATCGCTGCAACAGCTGTGGGTCGTTGGCCAAGCATCTCGGGCCCAGACTCATGCTTCTGGGCCTGAGTAACAGAGGGAGGGCTCGGGAAGCCCAGACATTTAGACAGCAAAACAGCAGCCAGGCTTTCTGGCCGGTAGAGCCAGGGCTCAGGCATGTCCCTGATTCCTCCCTTCCATCATGCAGCCTGAGGCTCCTGGGTGAAGAGAAGGTGCACAGGCCCCCAGTGTGAAGCCACTGAGATTTAAAGGATGTCTGCGAATCTTAGCCTCTCCTGACGGGTACATCCTTATACAGTAAGATGGGATGTCTTTTATTACTGCTGTTGTTGAGACAAGCCCAGAGGAGCAAGTGAGGGCCACCCTACATCAGAGTCCTTCCAAAGGGACCAGGGAAGACTCGGAATGTGTGTGAAGGGTTCTGAAAGCAGAAAGAAAGGAGATGGGTTTTCTTCAATTCCATGGGGGAAAAGCTTATTAGATGAAGGAACAGCCAGCTAGTCCTCTCCACTTCTCTTGCTCTTGACTCCCTGGATGGTCTGGAGCCCCAGAATTCCACATCTGTTCAAACAAAGCACTGTGCACAGCAGGTGGAGAGCGGGGGCATTGGGGCTGCTGGC
This sequence comes from Monodon monoceros, assembly GCF_005190385.1. NCBI lineage: Eukaryota > Metazoa > Chordata > Mammalia > Artiodactyla > Monodontidae > Monodon > Monodon monoceros. Next base: position 45,606,141 of record NW_021703774.1, on the reverse strand, counting down.
AGCTCCCCAAGGAGAAGATTCTGAAAGGCCCCTCTGACAGCAAACACAGATGCGATGGAGGCGCCCCCTGTGTCAGGACGATACCATTCTGATCCTTGTTTGGGGCTGGGGAGGGCTGTGCATCAGGGTCAGCGGAGGCAAGGAGGATGGATTGCGTCTCGTCTCGGTGGGTCAGGCTTCTTGCTATTGATGGCACCGCTTTTCACCCCCGCACGTTGGGAGTCGATGGGTTGCTATCGATCTGTGAAGGGTGCTTTCTGCACACGCTGACTGGTGCTGCTGGCTGGTGAGGAACCTGTGCTTACCTAGCAACCAGCTCCTCGTCACTGCACACGGCCACAAGCCCTAGGCAGCCATCTGTGTGGGCTAGGCAGTCACTGTGTGTCCTCAGATGCCCTGTTTCACCTCTCTGTGCTCCCTTTTACCCACAAATAAAACGGAGATGAGGGCTTCCCTGGTGGCGCACTGGTGGAGGGTCCGCCTGCCGATGCGGGGGACGCAGGTTTGTGCCCCGGTCTGGGAAGATCCCACATGCCTCGGAGCGGCTGGGCCCGTGAGCCATGGCCGCTGAGCCTGCGCGTCCGGAGCCTGTGCTCCGCAACGGGAGAGGCCACAATAGTGAGAGCCCCGTGTACCGCAAACAAAACAAAAAAAAAGAAAAACAGAGATGAGAACACTGTCTGCCCGTGGACTCCTGTGAGGAGGAATGAGTGTGCGTGACAGTACGATGCCTGCGGGTATGAAGTACGGCAGTCGCGGCAACCTACGCTGGGGTAAGAGGACCAATGGGTCCCCAGGGGGTGTGGCAGGAGGACCTGGCTGCTTGTAACTTCGCCCAGTGCCCTTCTCTCCTCCTTTCTTTGCTCGCTTCTCCTTCTCTCCTCACTTTCTGAAGCTTTCCAGCTGTGGTCTCCTGAATCCCACCTTGAACTTACTGCCAGAAGATGAAAACTGCCCCAAGTCATATCGAGGAGGGGGACAAGGCAGGAAGCAGCCTCTGGCGCTGGTCTGGGTCCCTAATTCACTGCCCTCCGTGGTGCTGCTCAGAGCCTGGTCTCCCCCACCGCTGGCGGAGAAGCAGGAAACAACAGGTCAGTAGGCCAGCAGCATCCTTTCCCTGGCCTGCCCGGCTTCCGTGGTCCACCCAACCCTAAGCCTGGCCCAGCTTACCTTCATGAGGTCCCGATGGTGTTCGAGGACGCTGCAGGTTGTCTGCCAGGTGTCCTGATAGCACTCCCACGGGTCCACCCTGACAACAGGAAAGATGTTTCCCTTGGTTTCCATTCTCACACTCTTTGCTTATTGGTTCCTTCCAATGACATGGCTCAAAAAGCTTAGCAGACCTGGTCATACCAAGTACTTAGACCTCGAATCAGGTAAAACATGGGCTTGAAACACCTTCCTGAGCCTCAGTTTCCCCACTGTAAAATGAGAGGAGTTTGACACAGGCTTACATGAACAGTTGCTGGTACTGGTCTGGCCAGGTTTAGTATCAGCACCAGACCTTCCCAACTGGGGGGCTTTGGGAAAGTTATATGATTTTTTGGTGCTCACTTTCCCATCTGTAAAATGGGAATAACAATAATAACAATAATAACTCTCTTGCGGGGTTATTAGAAGGGGTCAATGAGTTTTCTATGCAAAATGCTTAGTATAGTGTCTTGCTCTTATTCTTACCTGCAAAATGGGAATTCTCCTCTGGACCTTATAGGACTGTGATAAGAATGAAATGAGCCAGGCCCTCATCAAGTGGCGACTGCAGTTACCTGAACTGGGGAATCTGCCCATGTCTGACTCCCTGTGCAGTGGGGTGCCCTGTGGGCATGGAGGTGGGCATGGCAGCCAGACCGGAACGTACAGCCCCGCAGACTGGCCAACCCCTGCTGCACACGGGATGTGAAGTGAGCAGGGATCCAGCCCCTGACGGATGCAGCACTCGGGCTTAATTACCAACTTAATGAGCTGCTAAATTGGGACGTTCCTCAAACACGTCCTTAGCAGTTGAGCATTCCCTCCCTAGCCCCACCTCACAGCCCACCTAAGGTTCCCAGAGATGAGATCTCATGAACTGAAAACACTTAGCAATCCAGCTTGCCCTGAGCCCCCAGATCCCTGACTACCCTCCCCCCTGAGATGGGTAGACACCTGACCTGGCTAAACAGGCTCCCCCATGTTCAGGGACTCTGCGCACCCATGCCCCATCTCTAGAGCTATCTCCAAGCCTCTCTGGTGACCTCAATTCGCGGAATTCTGATTTTCCCAGTGCCTGGAGCAGTGCAGGGCAGGCAGTAAGTGCTCAGTGAATATTTGTTGAATGAATGAGGGAGTTATTTCAGAATCTTCTAATCACATACAAGCAGTAACAGTCTCCTGTTCAGTATTTCCCCCACTGGACCCCATTTTCCCCGGAGATCATGAGGTGCCGTGCTAAGAGGCTCCGTTTCTACACTGACTTGACCACAGATGTGCTGTTCCCTCTCAAACTCCTTGACTTCTCCTGAGCTGTCTCCCAACCTCACCTCTGTCTCAGGGGGAGGGAGGGGATGAGAAAGTCTGTAAAGGGCATGCACTGCTCACACAAATCACTGCGCACAAATGGCACGGATCACTATTTAATTATTATTGTTGCTTTCCTTCACTGCTCCCATTTCCACCCACCCCATCTCTTCTCCGCTAACTCTCTGCATCCCTCATTCTGAGGTCAGCGGCCCTTCATTTCTCTCCTTTCCTGGAAACCTCTAGGTGCTGCTTATTTTTCCACGAGGCGGCGGGGGGGGGGGGGGGGGGCGGCGGGGAACACAATACAAATGGTGTATTGTTATCTTTTTAAAAAACGTCATCTTCTCATGCAAATTATAACTGTAGGAGCTTTGGGGGGCATAATTAGTGGAGGTTTGCTTTAATTACACTGCAAGCACAGTGGATAATGGTGTCTGCCATCTTAGAACTGTGCAGGGACCGTCTGCGCAGGGACCGTCTGAAGGAAAGGCTGTGAGTGCTTGGACCTGCCCCCACCCCCACCCTGCCCCACACCTCTGTCCCACTGTCATCATGGGACCCTAGGAAGCCTGAACAGGAATGGAAAATAGCCAAAGCCGGGGGACCTTCCCTGAAAGGTAGTGACAGCTCATGGAAGTGAGTACGGATGGAAGTGGAGAGGCATCTCGGATTTTCTGGTCCTGCCTCACCCCAATCCCAATGATGTTTGTGGAAGCTCTGAGCATACTCCTGAATCCAAACGTGCCAGAGCAGATGAAACACCAAAAGCTCCCTCTTTAGTTCCCCAGGCTGTATAAATTGATTAAAAAATAAAGTCATCAGGCCACCCCAGAATGCTTACGTTATTATCGCCTGCATGCGGTTAATCTCTCCCCTGGCCTCCCCACTCCTGTGGGGACTCTTCCTTTTCTCTACCCATTCCCAGGGTGTCCCTGGGCCACCCACCTCTGGCATCATCAGGCCAGTCCTACCTGATCCAGTCGGAATTCTGGACGGCCAGCTGACACATGATGAGACGGTGCCGGCTCGACACAAGGCCCTGGGAAGCAACAGAGCAGTTGTTGGGAGGCTCACTCTGCTCCCCACAGACTCCCTAAGACTCCATCCTAAGCCAGCCCATTATAAAAGTGCAGCATTTTTCAGTGCTGACAGAGAATGAAGGTGTGACCCCTCCACATGTCCCCCTGCTACACACAAGCGTAGAGTGGCAGGGTGGGTGGGAGGGAAAGAATGGAGGGTGTGTGCAGTATACTCTCCTCCCCCATCAGGGTCAGAGGTGAGCCTCCACTGATGAAGAAGCCAGTGTGTACCCAGCACAGAGAGGAGACTTAACGTGGTGAGTGTTGCCTTGTTTCCCGGGTCCATCTGGCTGGGTCACTTCCCCAGAGCCCACCAAGTTGTATCTGGGGGAGGAGGTTGAGGTCTGGGAGGGCTTCTAGATTTTCTGGGACGTGTGACAGGGAGGGAGGGGCAGCGAAATGAATTTTAAATCCGATTATAGGAGGCATAGGCCTTTTTCTCCTAAAATCCCAGGAAAGATTGCCCAGCCCATAACCAGCCCCCAGTTTGGCATCCGTGCCGAGTCACATGGCATGGATGAGTTCTGACTGGGCCTGGTCGCTAGCAGCTGTTCCTCCCAGCTGCTGCCCAACCCCCATTCGCTCAGGTCTGACTGTGGTCCAGAGATGGGAAGCAGGACACCTGCTAATGGGTGTTTTGCGTTTCCAGGAATCGTAGATGGCAGTGGAGCAGTTTTACATCAGAGGAAGCATCGGGTCAGGAAGGGGGGTTAGGGAGGAGAGGGGCAAAGGAGGAACCCACCTGTTTTCCATAGGAGTCATGGACAGGAGACACAATCCCACCAATGACAATAAACCTTCCAGTTTTGTGTAGATAATCTCTGGCTCTTTCTAATTAAGAGAAGAAAACCTCACATTATTAAAGAGGAAAGGTGTGGATTAGAGGTGATCATTGAAATCAATACGTTCAGCTCTGTGAGGCTTATTTCCCATCTTTCTTGCCATTTAAATAGAAAGTGCCAACTTTCAAAGCAAACATTGGTGATTCTAAAGGTTATGGAACCAGATTTCAGCCCCCAAAGCAAAAGGATTTAGAAGTCAAGGGGATTAATCCAGGTTTAAAGGTCCAGTGCTGGACTAGCTCAGAGAGATTTAAAACAAGCACCTCACTCAAAGCCAAAAGAGCAACTAATTGGAATTAACCATTATGATCACAGGCAGAAATTATTCCGAAGTGAAGGAGTCATTTTTTAAAAAGAAAAAAGAAGAAGCCTTCTTATAATATGAAAGGTGGGCTGACTGCCTCATGGAGTTACTCAGAAGAGGAAAATCACCAAAGCAAATTTAAAGGGCCTTCTACATAATTAGGGAGAATTAACAATCAGACCAGAAAACCAACATTACAGTTGGTTGAGAAAAGTTCGGCCAGAGAAAAGCCTTTGTTTTCTGCTGAAAAAAAGTCACGATGTTGGCTTTTTCAAATTTACCAGACAAGCCCAATTTCATTTTCATGAGACAATTTAGCAAACTAAGAAGTGATGAAGATTTTGGTTCTGTCTTTCTTCTAAGGTGGTTCATTGTACAAATCCAACAGGTCCTGAGCTACCACAGCTGAGGGAAGGTGGTGTGGATTTACTGTGTAGGTGAGGGATTCTGTAAGGGAACAGGGGCTTAGGTAGCAAAACTGGCTGTATAGTTTACAAGCAAGCTTCCAGGATCACCCTGCTTGCTCTCTTAAAAATTTTAACTCTCACCACATTTGCCTCTTTTTTTTTCTTCGATGTGAAATCTCTTAAAGTTTTTTTTAAAAAGTAGTTAATACCCCCCCCAAAAAAAAGTAGTTAATAAACTTTATTTTTTTAGTACAGTTTTAGATTTACAGAATAATTAAGCAGATAGTACACAGAGTTCTATGTATTCAGTCCCCCCATCTTCCGACCTCCCCCCCACACATACCCCATTTCCCCTGTTATTACTATCTTGCATTAGTGCGGTATAATTTTTACATTTGATAGGCCCATATTGACACATTATTATTAACTATAGGACATAGTTTACATTGAGATTCACTCTTTGTGTTGTATGGTTCTGCGGGTTTTGACAAATACATAATGATATGTGTCCACGTTGGTTTCATAGAGAATAGTTTCTCCACGCTCAAAATCCACTGTGCTCTCTACCTATTCATCTCTCTCCCTCCTTCCAACCACTGGTAACCACTGATCTTTTTACTATCTCTATAGTTTTGTCTTTCTCAAAACGCCAAATAGTTGGAATCACACACTATGTAGCCTCTTCAGACTGGCTTCTTTCACTTAACAATTCATATTTAAGGTTCCTCCATGTCTTTTCCTGGCCTGATAACTCATTTCTTTTTACTGCTGAATAATAGTCCATTGTCTGGACGTACCACAGTTTGTTTATTCATTCACGAATGGAAGGTCATCTTGGTTGTTTCCAGTTTTCACTGATTATGAATAAAGCTGACATAACATTCACGTGCAGGTTTTTGAGTGGACATAAATTTTCAACTCAGGTAAGTATCAAGGAGTGTGATTGCTGGAACATGCAGTAAGAGTATGTTTAATTTTGTAAGAAACTGTCTAACTATCTTCCAAAGTGGGTGTACAATTTTGCATTCCTGCCAGCAGTGAATGAGCGTTCCTGTTGCTCCACATCCTCACCAGCATTCAGTATTGTCAGTTTCTAACATTATAACGTGTGTCATCTTTGCTTTTTAAAAGAGTGATATTACTTCACTAGTTTCCAAATCTTATTCTGAGTCAAGAATAAATTGAAGGCCTTGTAGCAAAACCTTTTGGATATCTGAATAAATTCTATAGCCCCTCCTCTCTTCCCTTTATACCCCAGTCTTCCTTAAGATCATTTCCATATGGGCTTTGGCTGTCACATACCCTCTGCTGCAATAAGCCAGACCTTCCTTCGTCTCCCTATCTTAGAAAAAGTGTCCTCTCTTTACTCTCCACTTACCCAAGCTTTTCATTTGAAGCTCAGCTCCACCCCTCATCCAGCATGCCTACCCTGGCAACATCCCCCTTTGCTGGACTTACTGACCTACTAGCTCCCTGTGCATCCTGTTCAAGGGATATGATCTGGAAATTGTTTCCGAAAGTTTGTGTCTTTACTCCCCTTCTGTACTGAATTCTTCAAAGCCAGGGACTTTGCTGTAGAGAAGAGGTCCCAAACGCACAGCTAAAGGAGATGTGCAGTTAACATGCACGTGAGAAGCAAGGAGAGTGTAAGACGATTTACATTCAAACAACCTTGGCTTGTTCTGTTGCCACTTGACACACTGTACAGGCTTAAGAAAAGCAATCCACAAGTAGTTCAGTCTGTCACCCATGCCAAAGACTTCTTGGGCTCTTAAGCACTCAGCACAGTGGCTTGTTTATTGAGTAATGCTTGTTCAACAAATGCTCATACCTAGAAGCTCATGTAGCCACCTTCCCTTAGGGTTTCCTTCCACTGGGCCATGTCTGTCAGGAGAGCCACCCACTCCATTCCTCAGACCACACTCCAGAATTTCCAAGGGAAATAGGTTGCACCAAGCAACCTCATTGCCTTAGAAAATGTTATCCTTTCCCTCTGGCCAAGATGAGGGGGCACTTCCCCTGGCAATGCTCCAAAGCTCACTGTCTCACAAAGAAGCAATTTTTGAAAGGGATAGCCCCAACCCTACACCCTAAAAAAGGATTCCTGATCTGAAATAGTTAAACACAGAAGAGTCATGATTGTGATCATGCAGTCAAATCAATTCAGTTAACATTTATTGAGCACAAAATACCATGATGGATCCTAGAGGGATAAGAGTGGCTTTATTTATTATTCTCCAAAGGTTCACAATAATGGAGAAACAGAAAGCTCTAATGAGAGGCAAACTGGGTGAATGCTATAGCTGTGGCTTTCAATGTTGTTGTTGTTGGTGGTGTTTTACTACAACCCACAGTAAGAAATACATTTTATATCCTGGCACAATACATACATATGTATGTTTATGTATAATTAACTGAAACACATGTTACAATATTTTCTAGTACATTCTATGCTAATAATTACAAATTTAAATAAAAATCTGGTCACACCCTAGTAATGCGTGGCAACCTATAGTTTGAACAACTCTGTGAGATACTAGGGCATGTGTGAAAAGGGACAAGAGAGGTAATTTTGTCTTTCCAAGGAGTGTGAGGAGTTCCAGCAAATATTCAGAAATTGCACAGTTTAAAGTATGCTTATCAACTGGTTTAGTCTTAACTACTAGGGTTAGGCTGTAGGGGGCCTGGTAGGGGTGGGGTGAGGGTGAGGGAGGGGTACTGTTGGCTAAGCAAGTGGGAATCAAACTTCAAAGGGTCCTGAAAGCCAGGCAAGGAGTGTGACTTTTATGCCACTGTTTGGTCAACATGCATTCTATGGACCACTTGCGTTGGAATTACCAGGGAGAGGCTATTAAAATGCAGATTTTTAGGTCCTCGTCCAGAGTTACTGAGTCGAAATCTCTGGGATTGGGACTTAGTCTACTTTTAAAATTAGTTTCCCCAGGTGATTCTTTTGCTCTCTAAAGTTTGAGAACAATAGACATACATTGACAATAACCATAAAGATGAAAAGTATAGATAATAGGGAATCATTGAAGGCTATTGAACATGGGGAGTGACATGCTCTGAGCTTGAAGAAAAACTCACAGAGGGATAGTGAAGATGGTGAAAAATCCTGCCTTAAAGGAGACAATCATTCTTGGCAGGAAGTTTTGGGCCAGGTGATGAGGGATACAGGAAGAAGATGACCCATCAAAACTTCCCAGAGAATGTTCAGGGACCATGGATTTCCTCCTCTCTCCAGACATTCTGTTTGCTTTGCCTCTGGGGCTTTGCAGTTGGATGTGTCAATGCAATGCCATGTCATCAATATTTCAGACCATACCTTTATGACTGTACTAATAGCGCTAGGTTTCATATTCTGCAATTCACTTGTTGCCTTAGTATCCTCTAATTTGAATGGAATGTCAGGCAAGTAAGAAACTGGAGGGACTTAATCTTGGAGGAGTCAAGACGGTGGTGTGGGAAGACGCAGAGTTCGTGTCTCCCCACAACTAGGGTGCCTGCCGGACACTAGTGGGAGACCCCAACACCCAAGGAGGTGGGAAGAACCCCCAAGCAAACCGGTAGGACATGGGGGGACTGAGGGTGGAAGAGAAGTGGAGTCCAGACAGGACCGGCGCCCCTGAGGGGTGGCTGAGATGAGGGAGGGCTTTCCATGCCTGGAGGGACCCTCGGGGGCTTGGATCAGGGGGGAGGGGGCCCAGCATTTCCACTGCCCAATCGGCCAGGGAAGTCTGCCTGGCTCTCTCTGGCTGGGTCCTATGCCCTCAGAGGTTCCCTCTGGGCTGGGTTGGTCCTGGGGGCTTAGAGGCTGGGAGAGATCAGGAGAGGCAGGTGGGAGGAACCCTCCAGGACAGGAGGAGCAAGAGAGGAATGGAGGGCATTTGTCCTGCCCACTAGAGCCCAGGAAGCCTGCTGGGCTGCCAGGTGGGGTGCCCCCCGCTCTGAGACCAGAGGTGGGAGGCACGCCTGGGCCCCTTCTGTTCTGTTGAGCCTAATCTCTACCCCACCCCACCCCTGCCTTTTCCAGCCCTGTGGCTACTAAGCATAGGCCCCACCCAGTGCCGAAACCTCGCCACTGCTTAGGCCCCACCCTCCACAGCCAAGGCCTTTTCCACCTTTTTTCTCCTCCTCCTTTTTACTATTGTGGTTCTGTTTTACCTTCTGGTTGTCGTTTCATCTATACTTTTATTTTTATATTTTTCCTAACATAGTGGTTACTTTCCTAGTCTAATTTTATTTTTTACTTTGTTATTGTTCACCTTTTTTTTTTTTTTTTTTGCTGCCATGCCCAGCTTGCAGGATCTTGGTTCATGAGCCAGGGGTCAGGCTGAAGTTCCTGAGATGGGAGCTCCAAGTCCAAACCAGAGAACCTCAGACACCAGGGAATATTGTTCAGAGTGAGGTCTCCTGGAGGTCCTCATCTCAGCACCAAGACCCAGCTCTACCCAACAGCCTACAAACTACAGTGTTGGAAGCCTCAGGTCAAACAACCAGTAAGACAGGAACACAATCCCACTCATAAAAAAAAGGAAAAAATGAGATGGCAAAAAAACTATGTCCAAGATGAAGGAGCAAGGTAAAAACCTACAAGACCAAATAAATGAAGAGGAAATAGCCAATCTACCTGAAAAAGAATTCAGAGTAATGATAGTAAGGATGAACCAGAAACTCAGAAATACAATGGAGGTACGGATTGAGAAAATACAAGAAATGTTTAACATTTCTAGAAGAACTAAAGAAAAAACAAACAGAGATGAACAACACAATAACTGAAATGAAAAATACACTCGAAAGAATCAATAACAGAATAACTGAGGCAGATGAATGAATAAGTGGGTTGGAAGACAAAATGGTGGAAATATCTGCCAAGGAGCGGAATAAAGAAAAAGAATGAAAAGAATTGAAGACAATCTCAGAGACCTCTGGGACAACACTAAATGCACCAGATTCAAATTATAGGGGTCCCAGAGAAACACGAGAAAAAAAAAGGGACTGAGAAAATATTTGAAGAGATTACAGTGGAAAACTTCCCTAACATGGGAAAGGAAATAGCCACCCAAGTCCAGGAAGCACAGAGAGTCCCACAGAGGATAAACCCTAGGAAAAACACAACAAGACACATATTAATCAAGCTAACAAAAATTAAATGCAAAGAAAAAATATTAAAAGCAGCAAGGGAAAAAACAAAAAATAACATACAAAGGAATCCCCATAATGTTATCAGCTAATTTTTCAGTGGAAACTCTGCAGGCCAGAAGGGAGTGGCAGGATATACTTAAAGTGATGAAAGAGAAAAACCTACAACCAAGATTACCCAGCAAGGATCTCATTCAGATTCAACGGAGAAGTCAAAAGCTTTTCAGACAAACAAAAGCTAAGAGAATTCAGCATGACCAAACCAGCTTTACAACAAATGCTAAAGAAACTTCTCTAGGCAGGAAACACAAGAGAAGAAAAAAATCCACAAAAACAAACCCAAAACAATTAAGAAAATGGTAATAGGAACATACATATCGATAATAACCTTGAACGTAAATGGATTAAATGCCCCAACCAAAAGACACAGACTAGCTGAATGGATACAAAAACAAGACCCATATATATGCTGTCTACAAGAGACCCACTTCAGACCTAGGGACACATACAGACTGAAAGTGAGGGGATGGAAAAAGATATTCCATGCAAATGGGAATCAAAAGAAAGCTGGAGTAGCAATACTCATATCAGATAAAATAGACTTTAAAATAAAGATTGTTATAAGAGATAAGGAAGGACACTATATAATGATCAAAGGATCAATCCAAGAAGAAGATATAATAATTATAAATGTTTATGCACCCAACATAGGAGCACCTCAATACAAAAGGCAAAGGCTAACAACCATGAAAGGGGAAATTGACAGTAATACAATGATAGTGGGGGACTTTAACATCTCACTTACAACCAGACAGAAAATAAATACGGAAACGCAAGCTTTAAATGACACAGTAGACCCAATAGATCTAATTGATATTTATAGAACATTCCACCCAAAAGTGGCAGAATACACTTTCTTCTCAAGTGCACATGGAACATTCTCCAGAATAGATCACATCTTGTGTCACAAATCAAGCCTCAGAAAATTTAAGAAAATTGAAATCATATCAAGCATCTTTTCTGACCACAACAGTATGAGATTGGAAATCAATTACAGGAAAAAAACTGTAAAAAATACAAATACATGGAGGTTAAACAGTGTGCTACTAAATAACCAAGAGATCACTGAAGAAATCAAAGAAGAAATAAAAAAATACATAGAAACAAATGACAACGAAAACACGATGACCCCAAACCTCTGGAATGCAGCAAAAGCAGTTCTAAGAAAGAGGGAGGTTTATAGCAATTCAATCTCACCTCAAGAAACAAGAAAAATCTCAAATAAACAATTTAACCCTACACCTAAAGCAACTAGAGAAAGAAGAACAAAGAAAACCCGAAGTCAGTAGAAGGAAAGAAATCATAAAGATCAGAGCGGAAATAAATAGAAACGAAGAAAACAATAGCAAAGATCAATAAAACTAAAAGCTGGTTCTTTGAGAAGATAAACAAAATTGATAAACCCTTAGCCAGAATCATCAAGAAAAAATGGGAGAGGACGCACATCCAATAATTAGAAATGAAAAAGGAGAAATCACAACTGACACCACAGAAATACAAAGGATTATAAGAGAGTACTACAAACAACTATATGCCAATAAAATGGACAGCCACGAAGAAATGGACAAATTCTTGGAAAGGTACAATTTTCCAAGACTGAACCAGGAATAATTAGAAAATGTAAGCAGACCTATCATAAATAATGAAATTGAAACCATAATTTAAAATCTTCCAACAAACAAAAGTTCAGGACCAGATGGCTTCACAGGTGAATTCTATCAAACATTTAGAGAAGAGCTAACACCAATTCTTCTCAAACTCTTCCAAAAAATTGCAGAGGGAGGAACACTCCCAAATTCATTCTACAAAGCCACCATCACCCTGATACCAAAACCAGAAAAAGATATCACAAAAAAAGAAAACTATAGACCAATATCACTTATGAACATAGATGCAAAATCCTGAACAAAATACTAGCAATCAGAATCCAACAACATATTAAAAGGATCATATACCATGATCAAGTGGGATTTATCCCAGGGATACATGGATTCTTCAATATACACAAATCAATCAATGTGATACACCATATTAACAAACTGAAGAATAAAAACCATATGATTATGTCAATAGATGCAGAGAAAGCTTTTGACAAAATTCAACACCTATTTATGATAAAAACTCTCCAGAAAATGGGCACAGAAGAAACCTACCTCAACATAAAAAGGCCATATATGACAAACCCACAGCAAGCATCATACTCAAGGGTGAAAACCTGAAAACATTTCCACTAAGATCAGGAACAAGACAAGGATGTCCACTCTCACTACTCTTATTCAATATAGTATTGGAAGTCCTAGCCACAGCAATCAGAGAAGAAAAAGAAATAAAACGAATACAAATTGGAAAAGAAGGAGTAAAACTGTCACTGTTTGCAGATGACATGATACTATACATAGAAACTCCTGAATATGTCACCAGAAAACTACAAGAACTAATCAATGCATTTGGTAAGGTTGTAGGATACAAAATTAATGCACAGAAATCTCTGGCATTCCTATACACTAACAATGAAAAATCAGAAAGAGAAATTAAGGAAACAATCCCATTTACCATTGCAACAAAAAGAATAAAATACCTAGGAATAAATCTACCTAAGGAGGCAAAAGACTTGTACTGAGAAGACTATGAAACACTGATGGAAGAAATCAAAGATGACATAAACAGATGGAGAAATATACCATGTTCTTGGATTGGAAGAATCAATATTGAGAAAATGACTATATTACCCAAGGCAATCTACAGATTCAATGCAATCCCTATCAAATTACCAGTGGAATTCTTCACAGAATTAGAACAAAAAATTTTACAATTCGTATGGAAACACAGAAGACCCTGAATAGCCAAAGCAATCTTGAGAAAGAAAAACGGAGCTGGAGGAATCAGGACCCCTGACTTCAAACTATACTACAAAGCTACAGTAATCAAGACAGTATGGTACTGGCACAAAAACAGAAATATAGATCAATGATACAGGATAGAAAGCCCAGAGATAAATCCATGCACATATGATCACCTAATTTATGACAAAGGAGGCAAGACTATACAATGGAGAAAAGACAGCCTCTTCAATGAGTTGTGCTGGGAAAACTGGAGAGCTACATATAAACGAATGAAATTAGAACACTATATAACACCATACACAAAGATAAACTCCAAATGGATTAAAGACCTAAATGTAAGACCGGACACTATAAGGCTCTTAGAGGAAAACATGAAAAGCACACTTTGACATAAACCATAGCAAGATCTTTTTTGACCCACCTCCTAGAGTAATGGAAATAAAAACAAAAATAAACAAATGGGACCTAATTAAACTTCAAAGCTTTTGCACAGCAAAGGGAACCATAAACAAGATGAAAAGACAATGGGAGAAAGTATTTGCAAATGAAACAGTGGACAAAGGATTAATCTCCAAAATATACAAACAGCTCATGGAGCTCAATATCAAAAAAAACAAACAATTCAACTAAAAAATGGGTGGAAGACCTAAATAGACATATCACCAAAGAAGACATACAGATGGCCAAGAGGCACATGAAAACATGCTCAGCATCACTAATTATTAGAGAAATGGAAATCAAAACTACAATGAGGTATCACCTCATGCCGGTCAGAATGGCCATTATCAAAAAAGCTAGAAACAATAAATGCTGGAAAGGGTGTGGAGAAAAAGGAATCCTCCTGCACTGTTGATGGGAATGTAAATTGATACAACCACTATGGAGAACAGTATTGAGGTTCCTTAAAATCTAAAAAGAGAACTATCGTATGACCCAGCAATCCCACTACTGGGCATATACCCTGAGAAAACCATAATTCAAAAAGAGTCATGTACCACAATGTTCATTGCAGCTCTATTTACAATAGCCAGGACATGGAACCAATCTAAATGTCCATCAACAGATGAATGGATAAAGAAGACGTGGCACATATATACAATGGAATATTACTCAGCCATAAAAAGAAACGAAATTGAGTTATTTGTAGTGAGGTGGATGGACCTAGAGACTGTCATACAGAGTGAAGTAAGTCAGAAAGAGAAAAACAAATACCGTATGCTAACACATATATATGGAATTCTAAACAAAAAAAATGGTACTGATGAACCTAGTGGCAGGGCAGGAATAAAGACGCAGACGTAGAGAATGGACTTGAGGACACGGCGTGGGGGAGGGGGAAGCTGGGGCAAAGTGAGAGAGTGGCATGGACATATATACACTGCCAAATGTAAAATAGATAGCTAGTGGGAAGCAGCTGCATAGCACAGGGAGATCAGCTCGGTGTTTTGTGATGACCTAGAGATGTGGGATAGGGAGGGAGGGAGGGAGGCTGAAGAGGGAGGGGATATGGGGACATATGTATGCATATGGCTGATTCACTTGTTGTACAACAGAAACTAACACAGTATTGTGAAGCAATTATACTCCAATAAAGATCTATTAAAAAAAAAAAAAGAAAGAAACTGGAACCCAGCTAAACATAAGTGGCCAAGGAGCAGATACAATTACTCTTTCTTTGTTTCCCATATAAATTCTAAATGCTTGAAAAGTCTAGTGATATCTAACTCAGGAACTGTGGTACTGTGGAAACAACACTGAACTTGGGATCATAAGACTTCTGGATCCTGGGTAAGTCACTTAATTTCTCTGAGCGTTAAGTTGCCATATCTGTTAAATGCCTTCTTTCCAAGGTTGTTATGAGGATCAAGTCACATTCTGAATATAAAAATGCATAATGCCCATGTGGTTTTACTGGAGAATTTCACCAAACATTTAAAGAAGAATTAAAACCAGTGCCACAGAAGGATCTAATGTAAAACATGGTGACTATAATTGATTGATAAGTAAAATGATTCTAACACCCAATTCCAATGTGTGTGCGTGTGTGTGTGTGCATGTGTGTGTGGGTTTCCCGTACCACCAGGCAATTCTTGGACACCAGTGGGGTGTCCTACAATTCAACCCAATTCTGACTCATCTACCTGGAGAGAGCTTTGGATCCCACAGATTAAGGGTTCAGTCTTACAAGACTGCCTCCTCCCCTTCGGATGACAAATTCCAAGCTCAGGTTGTTACTGTGCTTCTGACTGATCACGCAGCTACAAACTGGAGTTTCCCACGACCCACTCCTTGGACTTCATATGCCAGTCACAAGTCCAGGTTGTTACCTGTATTTATGACCAACTGGCTATAAATCAGAGGCTCCCACAACCACCTCGTTTATCTGATTAATTTACTAGAGCAACTCACAGAACTCAGGAAACCCGTTTACTTACCAGATTATCAATTTATTACAAAGGGTATTAAAGGATACATATAAATCAACAGCCAGAAGAAGAGATACATATGGTGGGGTCCAGAACAAAGGAGTCTCTGTACTCGTGGAGTTTGGGGGGTCTCATGGAATTTGGGGCATGGCACAGTGGTATGTGGAAGCATTCTGGTTCCCCAACCTAGAAGGTCTTCAAACCCCTTGCTTTTTGGGTTTTTAATGGAGGCTTCATTATTTAGGCATGAATGATTAAATCATTGGCTATTGGTGACTGATTCAACCTACATCCCCACCTCTTCCCCAGAAATCAGACGGTGGTGCTGAAAGTTCCTACCTTCTTCTCTTAGTTGCTTTCCAAAAGTCACCTCATCAACATTAGCCTAGTTGTGGTGGAAAGGAACTGAAGCAAGAGACCAAGTATTATAACGAAAGATGCCTCCATTGTTCTTATTGCTCAGGAAATTCCAAGGGTTTGGGGAGCTGTGAGCCAGAAACTGTGCACAAAGACCAAATATACATGAGAAACATGTATGTGGGCATCTGAATGACCACATCTATATTTCTTATAAATCACAGTATTGCAATAACACTGTATTATCTAATTTAAATTTGCTAAGAGAGTAGAACTTAAATGTTCTCACCAAAAAAATGTAAATATGTGAGGTGACGGATGTGTTAATTAACTACATGAGAGGAATCCTTTGACAATGTATACTTAAATTAACACGATGTACACTTTATCTTAAAATTGTATATGTCAATTATACCTTAATAAAACTGAAACTTAAAAAAAATTCTAGAGTCTCTTCTAAAAAATAGAAAAGAAGGGGACCCTTTCCAATTCATTTTATGAAGTCACTATTGCTCTGACATCAAAACCAGGCAGAGTACAAAACATGCAAAAATCATTAGCAAAGTATTAGCAAATAGAAGCCGGCTATATATAGAAAGAATTATACACCATGACCAAGTGGCATGTAATCCAGTGATGGAAGGCTGTTTCAATATTTGAAAAATCATTCAGTGTAATTCATCACATTAACAGGCTAAAGAAGAAAAATCACATGATTATATCAATTGATGCAGAAAAAGCAGTTGACAAAATTCAACATTCATTCATGATAAAAACTCAGAGAAGTAGGAATGGAAGGGAACTTCTTCAACATGATAAAGAACATCCATGAAAACCTACAGCAAACATCATACTTAATGACGAAAGACTGAATGCTTTCTCCCTGAGATCAGGAACAAGGCAAGGACAGCTGCTCTTACCACTGCTATTCAACATGGTACTGGAAGTTCTAGCTAGCTCAGCAAAGCAAGAAAAAGAAATCAAAGACAAAGAGATCAAAAGAAAAAAAAAACAAAAACCTATCTCTGTTGCATATGGCATGAAAGTCTACTTAGAAATCCCAAGAAATCTACAAGGAAACTCCAAGAACTAATAAGTGAGTTCAGTAAGATCATAAGATATAAGATCAACATAAGAAAATCAATTGTATTTCTATATGCTAGCAAAAAAACACATGGAAACTGAAATTTAAAATACAGGATGACTTATAACCTTTCAAAAAATAAAATACTTAGGAATAAATATAATAAAACTTATACAGAACTTATATGCTAAAAACTACAAAATGCTGATGAAAGAATCAAAGAAGATCTAACAAAATGTTGAGACATACTGTGTTTATGGATTAAAAGACTCAACATAGCAAAGATATTAATTCTTCCCAAATTAATATATAAATTTAATGTACTTCCTGTCAAAATCTCAGCAAAATTTCTTTTTTGCATAAATGAAGACAAAATAATTCTAAAATTTATATGGAAAGGTAAAGGAGCTGAAATAGTTAATACCATTTTTTAAAAAAGAGGAATAAAGTGAGAAAATCGATCTGTCTAAATTTTAAACCTTATTATACAACTATAGTAATCAAGAGTGTGAGGTATTGGCAGAGAGGTAGACACATAGATCAATGAACTAGAACAGAGAGTCCAGAAACAGCCCCATACAAGGATGGCCAACTGAATTTTGACAAAGGTGCAAAAACAATTCAATGGAGGAAGGGTAGTCTTTTCAATAAATGGTGCTGGAGCAACTGGACAGCCATAGACCAAAAACAAAATAAAAACAAAAACACTCTATACAAAAGTTAATTCAAAATGAATCATAGATTTAAATTATGTAAAACTATAAAACTTTTAGATGAAAATATGCAAGAAAATCTTTGGGTCCAGGGCTTGGTGAAGACTCTTAAGACATGACACCAAAAACAGGATGTATAAAAGAAAAAAAAAAGCAATAAATTGGACTTTAATAAACAACTTTTTTTTTCTACAAAAGACCCTATTAAGAGGATTAAAAAAACAATTTATAAGCTGGGAGAAAATATTTGCAATCCACATGTCTTAGGATTCATATTTAGAGCATAGAAAGGACCCTCAAAACTTAACAGTAAAAAAACTAACAATCCAATTAGAAAATGGGCAGAAGACGTGAAAAGACATTTTACTGAAGAGGACAGATGGATGGCAAATAAACACATGAAATGATGTTTAGTACCCCTAAGCATGAGGAAATGTACATTAAGACCATGAGGAGATATACCTATTCACTAATAGAATGGCTATAAGAAAAAAGAATGACGATGCCAAGTGCTGTCAAGGATGTAGAGAAGCTGGGTTCCTTGTACATTGCTGGTGGAAATGTGAAATGGCAAGCTACTCTGAAAACTAGTTTGGCAGTTTCTTAAAAAACTAAACACATTTACCATATTACTCAGCAGTTGCACTCCTGGGTATTTATCCCAAAGAAATCAAACCATGTCTACATAAAAACCTGTACAGGATTGCTCATATTAGCTTTATTTGTAACAACCAAATACAGTAAACAAATAAAATGGCCTACAATAGCTAAATGGTTAGACTGTGGTACATCCATACCATGGAATACTACTTAGCAACAAAAAAGGAACAAACTGATTTGGAACAAACAAAAAGGAAAAAGGATAAATGCAACAATTGAGATAGATCACCAGTTCATCACACTGAGTGAAAAAAAGCCAATCTCTAAAGGTTGCATACTGTATGATTCCATTTACATAACATTCTCAGAAATTATACAGATTAGTGGTTGCCAAAGGTTAGGGATGGGGGTACGGGAAAAGGAAGTGGGAGTGACTATAAAGCTGTAGCTCTAGGGATATCTTTGTGGTGGTGGACTCATTTTGTATCTTAATTGCGTTGGTTACATGAATCTACACATGTGATAAAATCACATATAACTACACATACACTTTATACCAATGTCAATTTCCTCATTTTAATATTGTACTGTAGTTACATAAAATGTAAGCATTTCAGGAAACTGGGTGAAGGGCACATGGGATCTCTCGGTACTATCTTTGCAACTCCCTATGAATCTATATTTGTTTCAAAAGAAAATGTTTTTAAAGAATTCACACTAAACCACCAAACGATGTATAATTTTAAGGTGGCAGTGTGCAAATCCAAGCAAATGGCTAGAAAACTCGGGGGTTAGATGCTTCTGGAAATTTATCTCTCCTCATCCCTTTGCAGTTTTGTTACTATCTGGATTCCAAGATTTTGGGTTGTTAAGGCCGGGAGGTGTCATTGAAAGCAGGGCTTCTCAAGCTGATGTCCATGTAAATCCTCTGGGGATCTTTTTAGGATGTAGATTCTGATTTCAAGGGTCTGAGTGGGGCCTGAGATCAGGGCCTTGATTAGGGTGAGGTGAGAGGGGCAGGATCATTCAAGTGCTGGGTCAGATCCTGTCTTCATTTAAAATTATGGTATTTTCGGGCTTCCCTGGTGGTGCAGTGGTTGAGAGTCCGCCTGCCGATGCAGGGGACACGGGTTTGTGCCCCGGTCTGGGAGGATCCCACATGCCGCGGAGCGGCTGGGCCCGTGAGCCATGGCCGCTGAGCCTGCGCGTCCGGAGCCTGTGCTCCGCAACGGGAGAGGCCACAACAGCGAGAGGCCCGCGTACCGAAAAAAAAAAAAAAAAAAAGATATTTTCTTCATCACGGGTTTTTGCATTAATTCTGATTTTTTAAAATATTATTTATTTTGATTACTGAGTTTCAGGGTGCCCCCTTAAATTTTGCACTGGAGGGGGCCATCCCCCTTGGCCTCACCCCACACCTGGCCCTGCCTGAGATGCAGCATTTCTAATAAGCTCCCAAATGAGACCAGTGCTGCCGGTGTGTAGACTATATTTTGAATAGCAAGGGACTACAGACAGGTGGGGAAGCCCCTGCAATGGTAGGGTACCCACAAAAGAAGTTCTCCTCCCTCCTCGACTCCACCACTACCACCACTTTGCATGACAAGGGCATTTCTCAACACTGGCAGGTAACCCACTGGCAAAGCCATAGCTAGGGCCCTGGAATTTAATTTCATGCCAAGCTTCCCAAGTTATGGTCTATTGTTGTCCGTCAGCTCTGTCCCAGGGACAGAACCAAATCACTCTCACATTTTACATGCTGGTCTGACCCACCCTCCATTTGGTCTACTTTCCTTGCTCCTAGTCTCACAGAGGAGGAGCCCGAGGCTCCCAGTGGCATTGTCATGTCCTGTCCTTGGTACCCAAGGATCCACTGTGTCTCACAACTCATGCCAGGCCACTTGGAACCAGGTAAATCTACCTTCCCGACAGGCTGTGCTGGACCCACCAACACAGGTGATTTTTCCATTAATAATAGTTCATGAGACATGACACAGACATGTCTCGTCTGCCTCCTGGCTACTCAGTGAACCTGGCTGATGTGTAATCTACTCTCCTCTTCCAGGCAGTTAATGGAGGAAACACTGTGGTCAGGACATCAATACTAACTTGATTTTTCCTTTTCAGCTGCAATTAGAAATGATCTTTTCTGAGTTGTATTCACAGCTAGAGCTGCCTGCATTTTCCTTGTTTGTGAATTTCACAAAGGCAGTTTGGATTTGTAAACATTCTAAATCTCAGAAAGCACTTGCTAATAAAGGAAGAAAACAAACTGTGAGTCCCTCTAGGCAGAGTTATTCCTGCTCAGGGGCTAAAAAAAAAAATATTTTTAAGGGAACCATCCTTGTGGCCTAGCAAACTGAACCTCGGGCATTCCCTAACAAAAATTTAATGAGTGTTTATTATGTTCAAGGCTCTTTGCCAGGTGCTGTAGGGGACATAGAGAAGTAAAAGACACAATCCCTATCTCTAGGGAGCTTAGGTTTTCAATGCAAGGACATGGCATCCTCTGCTTAATCAATACCAAAATGAACAGCAGAGACCTTAAGTGCTATAGGACTTCAGGGGAGGGAGCAATCCCAGTGGAATGGGGTGGCCTGGGAAGCTTTCCTAGAACAGATGAGACTTGAGCTGGGTCCTGACAGCAGAGAAGAGGAAGGTATATTCACTCTGTCTTTTAATTTTCTGTTTTCTGATGCTTTAACATCTGGGCCCTTGCTGACCCTGGAAGGGCCACCCTCCAAGAGTTTGCCAGTTCCTAGAGATAGTAAACAACTTATCCTAGAGATGGAAAACAACTCACTCTAGAATGCACCCTTCCCGTACCACCGCCTCCATCTGGCTCTCACACTTAGGGCCACTATTCCCCTGCCCTAATCACCCCAGAGCCAGGTACCATACTAGAGACAGCTCCTATGTCACAGAGCCTGTTGAAATCATTCACGCTAGCCAATCCTAAGCCTGCTTACCCTGCCTCTCCCCCTTCCTACAGAAACCACAACAAAGGCTCTTCCCCATGTCTCACCCCATCTCTCTGCCTCCTGACTGGCCCTGGTGCTTCCCCATGTGGCCCCCCACCCCTGAAACCTGTCATGTCCTCTCCTCTTGGGATCTGTGAGTATACGTATCTTTTCAATGGCAATCATCTGATCTGTTGGCCTTGCCACACCTAAATAATAGCAAAGCCTACATTTTGAAACAGAAGAAAGACACTCATTCCAGGGGGACAAGGTGATGTGAGCAGATGAACTGAGTCATGAGTGGAGTCTCCAGGCTCTATGGCTTGGCTTCTTTGAAAAGCAACGATACCATTTTCAGCCACTGTCACTGAGGGTGTCCCCCAAACGACTTGAGCATCTTTCTGGATCTTCCTCTAGTCCCAAATCCTCCAGTCTCAATCCTTTTGGGAAGCAGGGAGCCGGGCGATCACACGCCCCTGGCTGGGTGAAACAGTCAGTCGTACCAGCCTCTCTGAGTTGTCCAGCCTAAGGCATAAGACAGTTGTCAAGTGAGATTCCTACTTGAGTCTGAAATGAGTAGGAAAGAGTGGTATTTTCTCTGATGTTGATCCATGGGTGGGACAATGGGAGCCCACCATGCCACCCCTTGGACATCATTAGCTGAGTGGGCTAAGAGCCCCCTAAAATAAGTGCAGCAGGCTTACTCCCCCCCAGGGATTTACAGACTTACCCCAGGGAGCAGTTAGCTGAGCTCTTCGTGAATCAGCCCTGCCCTTGCTAGCCATCTACAAGTGCATGCCATTGTGCCTCAGTGGAACTGGGGGAGAGGATGTGGATTCACCCCTCACTGGATTCACCCAGTGGCCTCTCCCCTTCCTCAAACCCTTTACCTGCAGCTCTAGGAGAAGCAATGAAATATGAAGCCCCTTGAGGTCATGAGAGCACAGATTTTTCTTCACAGTGAAAGCGTCTTAGTCCCGCCTATCTGACTCGGGAAGGCACGTGATGGAAGCTACATTTCCCGAGGAGGTGATAGCATGCCCAGATCCGGTGCATTCTTCTGCCCAGTGTCTGTGGCTAGCGGCTGACCAGCAGAAGAGGTGGTCTGAGCTTGGATGCACATGGGGATCAGGCTGAGGTCCCTGAACACAGTCATGTGCAGAGCAGCCCTGGAAACCTTGAGAAGCTCCCCTGGACACAGAATCCAGTCTCCTATTGACCATCTGTCAACTCTCACCAGCTGCCCCCCACCCCCACTGCGCATGCCTCAGGCTGTCTGAACTGACCCAGGAAAGTAATCAGTGCTTCCCAGAACCCCTTGCACGCTTGGCTTTCCTCTAGTTCCTGGATTTTTAACCATTTGTCTGGCTTTTGCAGCCCTGAACTGGTTGTCAGGGAGAAACAGTGTGGCACAGTCACTCCCTCTTTACCACCGATCTTATTTGCTCCACTACCTCTAGCTTGGGAGGATTGAAGTCCCTTTGTCTTCACAGCTGGGAAATGATTTATGACCCTCATTTCCTCAACTCTCACTTCTGACAGGCAGTGCTGGGGTGAACCTCTCATACGTCCCAGCTGCCATGTGCCACCCCAGAAGTCTCCATTCAAATCCGTTCCACTTGAAAAGCCCCCCTCCGCCCCACCTCCAGATCTCCAGCCTTCACCCCTTTCAAACCAGGCTACAAGCTTCTTGGAATTCACCCACTGTTGAAAAAGCTTTTTTCTATTTATTGCCTCAGAAATAGAGAGCTAAATATATACATGAACCCTTCAGTGAGACTCACAAACACATGAGAGAATTATTTCAGAACCCCGCAGACTGTAATACTAAATATAACTGGGTGTGCGGGTGGATTGGGGAGGGAGGCGTGGCTAGAGTGGAAGGTGAGGGGGAAGGAATAAAGGCAGGAGGAGGACACATGATGTAGAAAACCCACCGTAGCTTCACATTAAGGAGACGAGTCTCTGTCATTTGCATGGAATCAGGCTCTATTTTTAACTACAAGTCTGTTACTCCACACTTCATTAACCATTAACCTTTTTGAATGGCTTCTTATTTAGGGATAATTCAGGCTTTGCAGTAGGATTTATTGAGGAAATAGCTTTGCCTTTATTAAGTAAAACAAGTGGAGAACATGAGGCCAAGAAGTTTCCTTTTTTGTAAGGATGTGGTCCTCCTGAGGCTGTAGTGCAGGGTAGGATTTCTTAAAGGTTAAAAGTTGCTTTTCTCCTACAGAACGCTATTGGAAAAACGCTGTTTTCTTCACAGCTTTCTTATTTGTGTTCATCTTTCCTCTCTGCTTCCCCGAGAGTCAGTAGAAATATCTTCTGGAAATAAGGGCCCCCTTAGCTAGGGCAACTTACTGCCCAGTTTTGCCCAAAACTTTCCTAGTTTTAGCACTAAAAGTTCTATGATCAGGAAGACT
Organism: Monodon monoceros; assembly: GCF_005190385.1. Taxonomy (NCBI): domain Eukaryota; kingdom Metazoa; phylum Chordata; class Mammalia; order Artiodactyla; family Monodontidae; genus Monodon; species Monodon monoceros. Next base: position 45,582,399 of record NW_021703774.1, on the reverse strand, counting down.
GTTCAGTCCCCAGCAAACTGAGACGGTTGGTGTGTTACGCTAAATAACGGCCCTCGAGGGCTTCCCTGGTGGCGCAGTGGTTGAGAGTCCGCCTGCCGATGCAGGGGACATGGGTTCGTGCCCCGGCCCGGGAAGATCCCACATGCCGCGGAGAGGCTGGGCCCGTGAGCCATGGCCGCTGAGCCTGCGCGTCTGGAGCCTGTGCTCCGCAATGGGAGAGGCCACAACAGTGAGAGGCCCGCGTACCGCAAAAACAAACAAACAAATAAAAAACGGCCCTCGAAAGATGTCCATGTCCTAATCCCTGGAACCCGAAAATATGTTACCTTAACATAGCAAAAGGGACTTTGCAGATGTGACTTAAATTAAGGATCTTGAGACAGGAAGATTTTCCTGTATTATCCAGGGGAGTCCCATGAAATCACAGAGGCAAGGCAGGAGGGTCAGACTCAGAGGAGATGTAACAACAGAATCAGAGGGGGATGTGAAGATGGAGGAAGGACCATGGGACCAGGAATGCAGGCGGCCTCTGGAAGCTGGGAAAGGCGAGGGAGCAGATCTCCCTCAGAGCTTCCAGGAAGAACACACCTTGATTTTAGGACTTCCAGACCACAAGATAATAAATTTCTGTTTCTTTAAGCCAAAAAGTTTGTGATAATTGATTACAGCAGCAGGAGTAAATCAATATAGTTGTCACCCTAACCCTGCCTCCACCAGGGTGCCCGGTCTACCACTGAATCTTGCCGTCTTTTTCTTTTACGTGCACGTGAACCAAAGAACAAGTATCAGCTCCCACAGAAGTGGAGAAAAGAAATCAGCTCACAAAAAATGTACATGTGTTAGACTCTTTCAGGGTCACAGAAAGGACACAGTTTAAAAGTAATTCCAGTGTTATTTTGGAATTTCCTCTTTAAAGAAACCTATAAGTAAAGAAATGTACAATAACTTATAAACACCCCAAAGTAAAGCCTTTGCAACTCCTTAAGTTTGGACACCGAGCCGACCTAGGAGGCAATGGAGTACAATTTTATAGGCTCTAGGTTCAAATCCTGCCCCAGTCGTTGAACCTGTGTTTAAAATCCTGCCCCAGGCATTACTAGCTGGGTGATCTTGGGTTAGTTACTCAGCTGCTCTGGCTGCTGACTCATCTCTAAGCTGAAGATAATAAAATTATCCAGCTCACAGGATTGTTAGATAGTAGATGCAAAGAGCTCAGGATAGCATCAGCGCCCAGGAAACACTGACCATACTTTTCTTTCTTGGGAAAGCCTAACAACTCCTTTGGGGAGGAAAGTGTGAGATAATAGAAAATATATATATTGGTCTGTGCCCCCACCTCCTGGCACAGAGCTCCTAAAACCCTTGTAATTCCCTAAGTGATGAGAAAACTAGGCGCATCTATTGTTCTACTATTTGTCCTTGACCCCATCAGTGACATAGGGCTCTTAAAACCCTTGCAAATTCCTAAGTAATGAGAGCACAAGGAAAATCTTTTGTTTTAATGAGGTGACTCTAGGTGAGTTCCCAGATGACTCCTGGGTGGAGGCTGGTCACCAGGAAGACCAAGCCATGATTAAAAGCTTGGAATTTTCAGCTCCACACCCCCACACCCTCCCCATCCTCCAGAGAGGGGATAGGGGGCTGGAAATGGAATTAATAATTGATCGTGCCTACGTGAGGAAGCCTCCATAAAAATCCCAGTAGTAGGTGGTTCAGAGAGCTTCCAGGCTGGTGAACATATCACTGGGAGGGTGACACACCCCAGCTCCATGGGGACAGAAGCTCCTACGCTCGGGACCCTCCCAGACCTCACCCTGTGTATCTCTTCAGCTGGCTGTTCATCTGTATCGTATCCTTTAATAAACTGGTGAACGTGAGTGTTTCCCTGGGTTCTGTGAGCTGCTCTAGCAAATTAACCCAAGGAGGGAGTTTTTAGAACCTCGCATCTGTAGAGTTTGGTCAGAAGCACAGGTGAAAGCACGTGAGCTTTCTACTGGTGTCTGAAGTATGTGTGTGGAGCGAGGTGAGGGGTTAGGGTTAGGGTCTGGGGGGAATGGGACAGTCCTGTGGGACTGAGCCCTTAGCCTGTGGGATCTGATGCTATCTCTGGATAGATAGTGTCAGAAGTGAGATAAATTGTAGGACACCAGGCTGGTGTGGCAGAAACTGCCTGTTGTGGAGAAAAACCTCCAAACATTTGGTCACCAGAAGTGGCAGAAGTGTGTTTTGTATGAGGGGTAAAGGAGACACACAAGGAAGGGTCTCATAGCAGGGAAGAAACTGGGTTTTTCCCTACGTAGGAAGGTGGAAAACTGAGATTTTTTCCTTATAACCAAAGTTATAACAAGAAAAATTCAAAAACTCTTTCTAAAAACATGCACCTTGCCACTGTGGGAGTAGGAAGTTTGAGAAGTCTTACTTTCGACCTGCAATGCTTGCCGGTATCCCCAGTGAGATGTTTTTCTTGGCGCTCACTACCTTTCTCGTCCTGTCCTATCCTTAGGAGAGCAGATGTGCCCCTCTCGGCTTGAGAAGCCACCTCTGGAGACCAGGAGTCTGACTCTTTCCAGACCCTGATCTCCACTTGTCCTTACGTGAAACCAAAGAAAGCGTTCTGAGTCATGTCAGCGAAGCCAAGACCGAGGGCGGGGGTGGGGTGTGCTGCACTTGGGCAGATTTCCACTCACTTTAGAGCATTAGCTGAGTTGCCGGGTGTGTTCGGATGATGGATGGGAGAGAGAGCCGCATCCAGGAAATGTCAGCCTGGCCCACTGCTCTCCAGGTTATGGACTGAGCCCTGCTGGCATGGGGCACAGAGGTTTCTGGTGCGATGGAGGAGACTGTTCTGAAAGGCTCCATTGGTCTTATGAAACTCTCAGAGCTCACAGAGATTTTTGCTGCTTCTCCCTGAACTGACTTGGAGGTATGACTCCAGGGGGCACCAGCAGGAAACAATCTTAAAATGGCCATTAGGATTCTGATGTGAAATGAGATACCATTGTTGTATATCCCTTAAGGCAATTTAAAAAAATGATACTAATTAGTGTCAGTGAGGATGAAGGGAGGTATGCATTCTAACACACTGTTGGTGGGAGTACAAATTGATTAAGCCTTTTAGGAAAGCAATATGGAGGTCAGCATCTATCAAAATGACAAATGGGCATAACCACTGACCTGGCAATTCCACTACCAGGAACCTATACTACAGAAAAAAACTTGCACATGTGCACAGAGATGTGTTCAAAAGGATGTTTCACTTTAGCATTATCTGTAATAGTAAAAAATCAGAAATCAATATAAAAGATGTTAGACAAATTATGGTATATACATCTAAAGGAATATTATGCAGCCATTAAAAACAATGAAGAAGGCCTGACATGGAAGAACTCTAAGACACATTGTTAGAGGGGGAAAAAATCAAGTAACAGAACAGTACCTATAGTATGGTGACATTTGAATAAAATGCTATGAGTGTAAAATAAATTCAGCTAATGATAAGGAGAGAAGGGAAGAAGCTGAAACAGAGAAGGTAAGGTGTGGGCCAGCTTCTTTGCGGAAGTGACATAGGGGCAGAGAAGTGAATGACAAGGCCTCAGCCACACAAGATCTGGAGGGCACGTGTGGCAGAACAGCGAGAGCAGCTGGTAAAGTCCTGGAGGCAGAAGAGCCAGGCTGGTGCTGGAGTCACAGAGGTTTGAGGGAGACCCACAGGCAAGGGCCTTGTAAGCAGGGAAGACGTTTGGGATTTCATTCTAAGCACATGGAGGGCTGTAGGCAGGAGAAGGATCTGAGTTACATTTCTGAAAGCTCAGAACTGGCCTTGGGTGGGGCTTCCCTGGTGGAGCAGTGGTTGAGAATCTTCCTGCTAATGTTGGGGACATGGGTTCGAGCCCTGGTCTGGGAAGATCCCACATGCCGCGGAGCAACTGGGCCCGTGAGCCACAACTACTGAGCCTGCGCGTCTGGAGCCTGTGCTCTGCAACAAGAGAGGCCGCGATAGTGAGAGGCCCGCGCGCCGCGATGAAGAGTGGCCCCCGCTCGCCGCAACTAGAGAAAGCCCTCGCACAGAAACGAAGACCCAACACAGCCAAAAGTAAATAAATAAATTTATTAAAAAAAAAAAAATTGGCCTTGGGTGAAAAATGAATAGTGGAGGCAAGTGACAATCACAGGAGTCCAGGCTAGAAATAGTCATGAACCTACCAATCGCCAGGCCTCCTGTCATGTTCTTCTGACAGAGATATGTTAATCTGCATCTTCCAAGGTGTGCGGTAACTACGATATTATTTTTAAAAGTAAAAAGTTAAGTGGAGAGTAATATTATAGGAGAATTAAGTTTTGTTAGAGTTGATTAGTTATGCAGGTTATTTTGTTAGAAACATATCTTGATCTGGTCAAGTTCTTTCCACAGCATACAGCAGTTTACTCAACAACCTGACATTATATTGTTAGCTTATGAAGTGGGTAGCAGAACTGCTCCCCCAACCCAAGAGTGAAAAGGAGACCCCAGGAATTACGAAAACCTGTATAAAATGCCCAAGTCAAGTTCCACAGTCTCATGCTCTTACGTGTACTCTGTACGTGCTGAAGCATAATTCTCTGGTTTCTGTTCCTTATTTTATCTAAAGTTACAGTGTCCCCTAGAAGACCAAACTTTTTTTTTTTTAATCCTAATTTTAAGCATAGCAAATATTTTCTCTTGGATGAACCTTCTCAGCACTTTTTTGAAAATATAAAGTGGACACTAGAAGAATCATGGAAATTCACCCCGGGCGGTCCATAGCTCTGTTCTTGGAATATAGAAGATGAGTTTCGTGACCTTCCACAGAGAAGGCAGTTCGAATTAGAGTGAAGAGACAGCTAGGATTAGGTAGCTCTGCAGTCACCCTAGGCGGGGCTCAGATGGACTCTCCCAAACATTCTTAAGATGCGTATTTCTGATTATTCAAAAACCTTGGCACGGTGATCTGAATCTTAGTATCTCTAGGTCAGCTTCCCAAACTGCCCTGACCCTGAGACTGCTTTCCAAAACTCTGTGTGAACAGCCAGTGCAGAATATGACATAGTCCTAATGCTTTAGAACCAGTACCCAGAGTAATACGACAAACCCCGACTTCCAGAGTGCCTCAAATATCAAATCATAACTATTTCTCGTCCCTCCATGAGCCCAACATTGAATCAAATGCCCTCCAGCTTGCTCTGGTCCCTCTCCTGTCCCCAGTAGTTTCCCAAGAAGGCCAGAAAGACCCCTATTCTTAAGGAAGTTTCTAGATCAGTTGTTCACAATCAGGGTTGATTTTGCTCTCAGGGGACATTTGCCAATGCCTGGAGACAATTTTGGCTGTCACAATTGGAAGGAGGGTACTACTGGCTTTTAGGTGGTAGAGGCTAGGGATGCTGCTAAACATCCTGCAATGCACAGGACAGCCTCCTACAACAAGGATTATCTGGTCCAATATATCAATAGTACCAAGGTTGATAAACCCTGCTCTAGATAAACAAAACAAGGCCTCTGTCTTGATAAAGCAGAAACTAATGTTAACACAGGTGGAAGAATTACAGTCCCAAGAGAGAAAAAAAAAAGGGCGTTGGGATTTCAGAGCCTGCCTTTCCGCCTCTTTTAGCACAAGGGACTGTTATTGGAAAAAATGACCAGGTCAAATACCATTATGACAAAATGCCTGTGTGACAAAGGGATTTCTAAGCCATCCAGGAGGGTTTTGAGAGATTAGGCCTAAGATTCCTGCTCACCCTAAGAGGTTGCACGTGGAAACTTGTCCCCACTGGAGTGAAGGACAGTGATCTGGGACAAGCTTCAGCTCACCTGCCTTCTTCCTCTCTATCCACTCCGTCCCTTTGCTCTTACAAACCGAATCCATCAAGGGAGTCCCGCATCTCAGTTTCAAAACTCCCTGTGAGCTGACGGAATGAATGGTTTCTGTGCACTGTCGTTAAAGAGCTCAGGATTTTGGAACAAGCAGACAGCGCTATAGGGAATTCTTGGCCAGAGATCAAGGGAGAGAGACCCTTTCTCCTTGCAAGTCCTAATTAATCAATTGGTTCTTCATGAAAAGTTGTAAGGGAATAATTCAGACAAGCAGCAGTGAAAGGATTTTTCAGCAGCCTATTTTCTAGACTCAAAGTAATATTATAAAATCATCAGGCTAAACGAATTGCACTGGTTTCTTGGCACTCCCCTGGTAAAGCATTTTTCTTTTGAAAGTTCAAATGACATGAACCTCTTTGCCCTGTCTTGGCAGGAGTGGACAAAGAGGCCTGTCCCTAGTAAAGCTCCCTGGAAGGACCTGCTTCCCACCTCTCGGGCTGGAGGACAGGAGGGGCTGCTTTATAACCTGATGGTTAAGAGCCGTGAAATGTAGTTACGACTTTTCTTTTGTCACGTGGACTGAAAGAAGCAGGCTGCTGCCCAGATCAGAGTAAAACGATCGTATGATACATCCCAGACTTCTGGCCCCTACGTACCCACACATACACGCACAGATCATCATCGTCTTCATCATCGTCCTGGTGTTCCGCCCAGTTAAACCAAACACATTTAGAAATTCACAAGCATATTATAAAACAGAAAAAGACAGAGAATCGTTTTCTCTAGGCATGTTATTCACAGGCTTTTGTTGTTGTTTTGGGGTAGTTTTTAAAAATTTTTAAATAATCTCAGACTTAAAACAAATTGCAGGAATAATACAAAGAACTCTATACACCATTCACCCAGATTCCTAATTTGTTAATATCTTACCACATTTGCTTTACCATTTTTGCTTTCTGTACATTCATAGTGTTTTTACTTCTTAAACTATTTGATAGTAAGCTGCCTCTTTGCTCCTAAATACATCAGTGTGTATTTCCCAACAAAAAGGACATTTTAGTGACAGTTTATTAAGTTCATCCTTTTCCAGTTGAAGGAAGGCTGAATGTTTGACAAATGGTTTCAAAGTCTGAACCTGAAGAATAGGATTTTCCAAGGATCTCTTGGTATATCTGGGTGCAAATCCTGGCTTTGCTACTCTCCAGCAATGTGACTTTGGATACCTTTTTTTTTTTTTTTCCATGCGGGATCTTAGTTTCCCAGCCAGGGATTGACCCCTTACCCCCTGCAATGGAAGGGAGAGTCTTAACCACTGGACTGCCAGGGAACTCCCTGGATACCTTCTTAAGTCTCAGTTTCTTCATCTGTAAAATGGAGATTATGCTGGTAACTCTTTCATAGGTTGCTGTGAGGATCAAATGAACTAAGTCACTAAATAAGACTACAGTGGACAGGTTTAACACACGTGTGACACAATGCTCAGTAATGATAGTGCTTTTGCTTGTAATTATTCAGGAAAGCTACTCTCCAGTATTTCTCCAACCAGGGTCATTTCCTATGAAGCCCAATCCCATAGTTTTCATTGGTGGAACTGGCATCACATTGTACAATCTCCTTAATTTCTCCCTCTCCACTGCCAGCCACCCCCCACCCCTGCCACATCACTCTTCTGTTCAATTTAACCATGACAAATTTAGAAATTTATGAGCATACTATAGAATAGGAAAGAACAAAAACCCATTTCTCATAAGGTTATTAAAGTACTGTGCTTTGAAGTGGGACAGCCACAAAGACTCTAGCATGCCTGTGATCACATCTCTTAAGGAACAACAGACAGCAATTTGAGTAATTACCGCGGAAGAGAGGGAGATACCTGGCTTCTGGGTTTGTGGGTCAACCAGCGGTATTTTCTGTCCCTAGGCGTGGATAACTGGGTATTTGATTAGTAAGGAAAAAAGAAAACTAATGTTCAGAATATACTATGTTCCTGCCTATCTTTCTGCCTATGTTCCTAATCTATCTTTCACAAGATAGATATTTCTACTTTCAAGCATCTCCTTTTGAGAACTATACCTCTTAAAATCCAACAACAATGCACGTGTATTAATTAATCACTAATTATTACCAATGGCAGCTCCAAAGGGGAAGGCTGGAAGAAATGCCTTGAACCAGAAACCTATGGTTTGGTGCCTGCTACGGCTGGGTTTTCTCTCCAGGGCCCTGCTGGGTGAGTAGCTATTGGGAACTGGGTGGCTTTTGCTGAGCTACAGCTCTGGGCCTCCTGTTTATGAGGCAGACTCTGCCAACGGCTGTCTCAGCTGCAAGTCAGAAGCTGCCTTCAGGATGTCCCATGTGGAACTTTCTGCCTCTCTCTAGGGTCATCCATTCATCACCCTCTAAGATGCCTTCAAACCTTTCACAACTACCTGCCTGTAGGATGAGACCCAGACTCCCAAGTAGAGCATATCTGGCCCTTAAATCTGTACCCTGCAGCCCCTCCTCAGCTCCTGCTACAGCCCTCAAGCACGCCCTCTTCCCCCAGTGACATGGATTCATGAACACGCCACTGGTACCTTCATCCCTGTGTTCCTTCTGCCTCAGATGCCCTTCCCCAGCTGGTAACACCTGCCAACCCTTCAAAGTCCAACTCACCACACTGCGAAATTCATTCTTTCTTTCCACAACTCCGTGTATATCTCCATAACAGGTTTGATCACATTTTCTTTGGGGCAACTACAGTTTAGGACAACGGTTTACTTCTTTATACATCCCCAGTACCTGGCCCCTCCATATCCACTGAACATTCAATAACACTCTGCAGACACTCATCATGTCCATGGCTCTTGAGGTGAACTACAGCACAGGTATGGATAAAAGTGCAAGCAACTAAAAAGTAGGATTTCCAGTCCGGAGGTGATTTTTTTCATCTACAAATGTAGCAACCTGTGGGCCAAAAAAACCCCACCAAAGTTCTATACTTTGTATATGCTAGTTTTGAGATTTAAATGCCTAATATCACTTCATACAGAATTTAAGAGAGAAATAAAATAATAATTAGGTCAAAAGTTTAAATTAACACTCCATCTTAATATTCCATCCAATTTTTTTCTCTTGTTGACTAGAACATTCATCCACCCCAACAAAAAGATGCTGCTCATGATTTAAAAAAAGGTAGAAGAGCATATTCAATGGGCTGTGCGTCATACTGTGACGACCACCTGTGCCTGGCTGAAATCACTTGGGGCAGACAGACAGACAGAAATAAAGTGCTTTTGCACATGCTTTTCAAAGGGTCCATTTATATTCCAACTGTTTTAACACAATAAAGAATAAGCACCAAGTTCCCCACTGACACGGCATTTCCATACTGGTGAACACAAACATGCATCATGCACGTTTGGTAGCATGTGTGTAACTAGTCCAGCATTGCTTTAGAGGGTACTATGCACTGAGGACAGGTGCTGTGTGTGTGTGTGTGTGTGTGTGTGTGTGTGTGTGTGCATTTAATTCAAGGCAAATTAAAGACATCACATCCAAACTGCTTTTAAAATATTAGAGTAGCCCATGAATTGAGCACACCACCAAATTCAGAGTAACCAAAGCCTTTAATCTTTGATACGTAGAGGATTTTTGTCCTTAGTGACTACTGAAATAAAACACCTACTCTGGGGGAGGGTTGAGCCTGTATTTCTCTTCTTGGGTTCCGTTTCTGCGCATCCTGACACCATCTATAGACTGGGGGGCTGCAGGCAGCTTTCCTTGGGAATGCTGATGACGTCATAGGCCCAGAGTGCCCGCTGACACCACATGCTTGGGTTCCCAGGGACATCCCCCCCCTGGAATCTGTAATTCATTTTGACACAGGTCACGGAGAGCCATGTGAACAATGAGGAGGGAGTGGGTGGCAGGGCTGAGTGTCTGTCTTCCCAACTCCTCCCTGAGATCAGTGGCCACACGGTGAGATGGAAGCAGAGGGGAGAGGGGCTGGCTCCTCCTCTCCTGCAGGCTCTCCAGCTTGAAAAGGGAGCGGATTCATACCAAACACATTCTTCCTGACCCATTTTCTCCTTCATGTCTGTGAAAATCATTTGCCGAGCCAAACAACAGCCCGGGATTTCTTCCCGTGCCACTGTAATACCCAGGGCAGACCCAGGGTAGGCCAGCTCCACTGGGCATCCTGGGCCTTTGAGCTGGTCGGCCGTGGGCTCCCGATGGACCGTGCAGGAGTGTTGACACTTTGCTGGTGCTCTGGAGGGCAGGACTGGATGTCATCTGGCTTGCTGTCCTACCCATCCCACCCCCCAGCCCTTAGAAGATCATCTTCAATGTTGATACTCAACGAACAGTGAGGGAGTGAGGGAGTGGATAAATGCAGACTTCTCCCCATGGGGATATAGTATATTGTATACTAGGCAAAATGTGTTGGAAATAGCCCCCTATCTGATCCCCCTTCCTCCCACTTGTGGAAAACTGAGGTTTTTTCACAGCAGCACCAACTCCTCATGTGGGCCCTGGCTCTGTATTTTGGAATCTCATTTACCTCCTGGGTGTATCCCATGTTCAGACCTCAGTGCCTCCCTCCTGCCCTCAGCTGATTGTCACTCAGTACTCTGACACTGCTAATCGCTCGACAGGTGTGTATTTTATAAATGTTACCTGATCCATGTCTAACACACGCTTTAATAAGAGCCCTTACCGTCTCTCCCCAGAAAAGTGACTCCAAGATGGGAATTTCCAGAACCTGCGTCAAGGTGGGGTAGATCCCTCTAGATTGGGGCCCTCGGGTCACGCCTCAAAAGCAGCAGCCACAGGGCCGTGTGGTCAGGATGGTCAGCCCTTTAACTATACACAGTAGGCCCAGCTTCACCCTGCAGGTCTCAGCCCCAAATCCCCAGTCCCACCCTTAGCCTGACCCTAGTTTTCTATACACTCTCTGATCCCTGGTCCTCACCACCTCCAGACAGGCTCTGGAAGCAGAAAAGCCCTGTTAGAGTTGACTCAGTTTCCCCACATTTTATTGACAGAGAAGCGAAGGCCCAGAGACTGCCCAAGATAACCCATGGGTTGGAAAAGGATTCTTGAACTCCCACCCAAGTCCATGAACTCCAGGAATTTTGTCACTGGTCAAGGGACAGGCCTCTACCCACGTTAATGCCAGGAGCTATTCGAAGAGTCTTGACTAGTGTCCAAAATATATATATTTTTAAATTAGCATCAACTGTGAGCTGGATACTGTGCTAATAAGAGCACGTAGTGTGGGAGAGAGATACCTAAACAGACAAACACAATACAGTGTTCTAAGAGTTATAACAATGGGCCAGGTTTCTGAGTGTTGTATATGTGCCTGGCACTGTGCTACAGGCTTTATAATTACTGTTTTAATGACAGAGGTAAGCTCACGGTGCTACGGGAGCTCCTGAGTCCCACAGACAGTGGGAAACTGAGCCTCTAATCCTGGGCACTGGTCCAGGCTAACACTGTCTTTGCCTCACGTCCCCCGCAGGCCCTGGGACCCCAGCCCTGGATCCTGAGCGCTCCGCTCACTTTGGCTTTGTTGGGCCTTCTGGGCCTCCCATCCTGAAGCTCTCCTGCCTGTTTGCAGACGCGAGCCCAGTCTGTTAGAGAAAAGCCCAGGCCTGATGAAGAATCGCGGCCAGGCTTTAGAGCTGGCTTCTTCCTTGAGAGGAGGAGGGGGGATGCAGAAATGATGCCCACAGGAAAGGAGCGATTGAGTTGAGTTCTGTGTTTAGAAGCCAGGTCAGCTCTGGAAGATTTATGCCTGGTCGGCTTTGGAATTCCAAAACCAGAGCAAGGTCATCTTGCCCTCCCTGAGAAAGGAAGTCCCCCAGAGAGGGTGGTAGGGGAGGAATTTCTGAGAGCCAGCGTCTCCTGAACAGGGAAGGGAGGGGTCGGGGAGGAGAAAGCAGTAGAACACCGCCCAGCCCTTCTCTCCCTGGGAAAAGTCCTAAATCCTTCCTGTCTCGGGTGAGCCAGAGGCCACGGGCTCCATCTGCTGAGACCTTGTAGATACACACACCAAACAAGCCCCAAACTGCTGACCTCTACTTTTACCTTCACTGGACTTCCTAAAATCAGATGCAGGAGCAGAGAGCATGGGTGACCCAGACACAGAGCTGTGTGGTCTGGGGTCTGGGTGCCTGGAGCAGGAAGGAGGGAAGGGCCATGAAGTGCAAGACTACTAAGGATTTTTAAAAATCACCTTTTTGTTGTTACTGTTTATTTAATCATCACATCAGCTCTATTGGGGCTGGTGTCATCAGGCAGAGTTTACAGACGAGAAGCTAAGTGTCAGAGTCAGGAATCACACCAAGTCCGGACTCAGAAGCCCGTGCACTGGGGACACAGGTGTGTGCACACCCCTGCACGATAATCACCCAGCCTGAAACTGGTTGGTGGCTCTGGATTTTAGTTGACTCACCTAAAAAAAAATCTGCTCTGTTTACTTCCATTCCACCAACGTTGAGCACCTACCATGTGCCAGTGCACTATGCTGAGTGTCAGGAATACAAGGATCTATGAAATCAGAGTCTGGCCCCAGAGTAGTTTATATACGAGTGAGGGGAGAAAGACGTATCCACAGGTCATTTCAGTACAATGCCCACATGCCCAAGTGGTTATGAAGTTTAAGTGAGATGATACGTGCAAGTGTTGGGCAAATCCAAGGATCACCCTGATTTCCCCGAGGTTGAGCCAGTGCTCTTAGGAGCAGAAGGAGAATCAAGAACAGGATGGGAAACTCTTCAAGAGTATCTCAGGGCAATCCTTCCCTCTCAGGGGTGCCTCCGTACACCAAGGCCTGGGCTGCCTCCTGCTTCCACCTGGTAGAGTGACAGGGCCATCGTTTCTTCCCTTTTTTCCTTCCTCCCTTCCTCTCTCTCTCTCTTTTTTCCCTCCCTCCCTTCCTTCCTTCCCATCTCCCTCCTTCCTCCCCTCCCTCCCTCCGTGCCTGCCTGCCTTCCCTCCTTCCCCTCTCTCTATTTCTTTCTTTTTCCCACTGTTCTATGGGTGTCCAGCAAAGTCCTTGGTGGAGAGACCCATGGTGGAGGATGGAGTGCAACCTAAGAAGACCTCAGAAGGGAGTTTTCCACCACCTGCTCTGTCTGAGCATCTGCAATGTGAAAGAGTTCCCCTGCTCTCATTCCCATTTTCCCGGACTTATCCCAATGTGATAGGAAAATCATTATTCATCTCTTTTAACAGCTTCTCCTCTTCTCTACCTATAGAGGGGAATTGTGGGACAGTGCTGTCTTCTCTGCTGAACTGGGTTAAAGGGAAAGGAGGGAATTGAGAGAAACCAGACTGGGTAGATTGATTTCCTCTGGAAAGTAACTCTGAGTTCCTGGTGGAAGAGAAATGAATAGACCCTGAGAGTGAGATGAGAAGAAAAGAAAGATGTGAATATTCTGGGCTTAGGGAGAGTTTTTAGGAGTGTGGACAGAGGTGACGGTACTTGAGAGATAGTTGTATTTGAAATGTACATGGCGAGACAGATCTTTTTAACGTGTTGCTCTATTTTGAGCAGAACACACTTTTGGTGTTCTTTGAGAGATTTTGGCTGAGATTAAGATTTCTTTGTGAATTACTTTTTGTCTATCTGACAGTTGTTTCTCTGAGTACATACATCACCATGTCAGGACTGGGTCATGAGGCAGCCATGCTTTCTGTGGGTTACCCCAGCATTCACAGAATTCAATCCAAAGTCCCCAGTTCTAACCTCTTCATTTTATTACAGATAAAGAAACAGAGAAAAGTCAGACAGATCCCAGTTCCTTGTTTCTCACCTAATTTCCTGACCAGGCGGTGGAATTACCCCTGTCCTTTTGTTGCTGAAAGGAAATGAGGAGAGACTGGTGAGTAGAGGAGAAAAAGGAGAGGAGCAGAGAGAGAAACTATCCATCTCCCTGCATTTCTTTCATTGATACTTTCCGCATCTCAGCCACCTGCATGCTGGCAGGCAGTGCTAGTCGTCTCTCTGCCTTTTATAAGCTATATATGGCTTTGGGCAAGTCACCTCCTATCTGAGCCTTAGTTTCCTCCTCTATGAAATTGGATTTATAAAAGCAACTTTGGGCTTCCCTGGTGGCGGCGCAGTGGTTGAGAGTCCGCCTGCCGATGCAGGGGATGCGGGTTTGTGCCCCGGTCCGGGAAGATCCCACATGCCGCGGAGCGGCTGGGCCCGTGAGCCATGGCCGCTGAGCCTGCGCGTCCGGAGCCTGTGCTCCGCAACGGGAGAGGCCACAACAGTGAGAGGCCCGCGAACCGCAAAAAAAAAAAAAAGCAACTAACCTGCAGGGTAGCTGGGAATTTTGAATGACAATATGGAAGCATGATTTGACCTATAAGCTACAAGTTGTGATGTGATGAAACAAAAACGTCCAACCCTTTATCCCACCAAAGAGAATCCCTTCATTTCAACCTAATTCCATAAACCTCTTTCTCCACAATGAAAAAGGATGCATTCTTTCCTCCTAGGAGAAAGTCCAAATCATATACATAATAAAGGGCTGAGAGAGAGAGAGAGAGAGAGAGAGAGAGAGAGAGAGAGAGAGAGAGAGAGAGGAAAGCTCAGAGACTAGGGTATAAAATAGTTTATTTAGGGGAAAGATTTGAGAATGTTGGTGCCAGAGCAGCTTTAAGTGTGTAAACTATCTGAATAGAAAAAGAAATAAAATTTTAATTAATGTTGCTGGGACCACATATTTGAGGGCCTTTAACATCCTTGACAATAGAAACGGCATTCCTTTTTAAGTATAAGTAAATGTTGAACTGACTTTTCTGAATATGACAGCCCTCTGAGACCGTACTGTCTGGGTTTACACAGGGTATAAATATGAGGAATTTATCATATTTATATTTATATCATATTTACCATATTTGTATCATCTGCCTGAGAGACTCTTGAGGGAAGAACACGCTTGAGTGTGTGGTCCCAGGCTCTCCTTAGACCCGAGCACAGTGGGCCTTGACCTCTACTTCTTCGATATCCTGTGCTGCACCTGCAGCCTTGAGGCACAAGGCATCACTGCCACCATCTAGGGCTAAGCTGCTCCTCGCATCTAGAAAGATCCCCCTCTACCTGCTCCATCCAGCTGGGCAGACCTCTCCCTCCTCCTGCCCCTACTCCTTATGAGCTGGGCTTGTCCCAAGCAATGTCCCCAGCTGGGGGCTTTCACGTGTCACCAGAGTAAGAAGAGTCTACAGAGGGACCAGCAGCTGCTGTCAGGGGGTCACTGAACCACCACCTGGGTCCCCAGGGCCCCTGGAGCAGCCATCTGGAGACTAAACTCTTCTTATCCAAATCGCGGAGTGAAATATTCAGGACCACACAGTGAAGTCTAAGTCCCATCTGAACACTTGAGACTATTTAGCATCCATTCTCACGATTTTAAAAACTATCTGTCTGCTGACATCTCCCAAATTTCTAACACCTTGCAGACTTCTCCTCTGAGCTCTAATCTCAGAAATCTAATGATCTGCTTGACATCTCTCCCTTGACTGTCTCTCATAAACATCTCAAACTTGATACACACAAAACTAGATTCTCCATATCCATCTGCAAATCTTCACCCCCAACACTCCCCCACCTGCCCCCTCTCTGCAAAAATGACACACTGCCCAGGACCTAGTTGCTGAAGCCAGAAACCAGGGTGGTACCGTTTGTTCCTCCCCCTCCTTTAATCCCCACGTCGGCTCCATCAACAGCCTCTAAAATCCACCAGCTTCTTTCTATCTCCACGGCCACCACCACCATACTCCAAGTGATCCTTATCTCATGCCTGTATGACCAGGGCGTGGAGCTAGAAGAGAACGGGGTTGGAAAGGGGGCACTTTAAACCCGAGATGGAGCCTTGCTCACTGCTGCCCCCACCCCTCATACCTGCTGCATGGGGTCAAAATGGGAAGTTTGGGAATCTGAGAATGGAAAGAACTTGGCACTACAACTCTGGAAGTTGACCCTCTGCAACTCTGGAAGGAGACGGAGATGCCAGCACCAACAACGGATGCCCTGTTAATGCAGATGAGCAGATTTAGGCAGAGAGAGGGCCTGAGATACTACCTTCCCTGCAAACTTCTCCCCTCCCCCCCCCCCCCCCCCCTTATCTTTGCCTCCTATAAGATGGGAAGTAGATCTGACAAATGCCCATGTGCAAAATAAGACAAAGGTTAGCTGAGAATGGAGAGCTTGGAAGCCTGATGGGGGATCATCATAAAGTGGGCAAGGGGATCCAATGTCAGAAGCTTTAAGGTGGATGACCAAACTGGGGACCTGAGATGGGGCATAATGGTAAGAGCTGAGATGAGGGCAGAACTTGGAAGGGCAGAGCCCTCAGCAATCACTTCCTGTTGCCCAAGGCAAGAGAACAAATGACAAGTTACATTACAACAGCAGATGCCTGCAGAAGACATATGTGGATCAGGAAGGACATAAGCCCCTTGAAATTTTGAGCAAATTCAGAGAGAAAGGAAGAAGGAAAAGGAGGCGAAGAATTCTGAAATTGCTGAAAGAGTACTCGAAAGAGAGTCCCAGAACTTATTATGTCATTTGCATAGTACCCCTGCACAAGGGGGAAATGGACTCTCATTAGCTAAGCTGAGTTTCATTATAGAAAAATAAACAAAATTAAGTGTTTGCCAAGGGAACTTTCACACTGGTGAAATGGAAGTCCATTCATCCTGATCTGCCAGGGGAAACACCTAACTGAGTCTACCCTCTGACTCTCCAGGTGAGAAACTTGAGGCCCATTGAGATGACGTGACTCTCCAGTTACTTAGTGGTAGAACTGAACCCAGTGTCTGAGCTTCTGACACCTAGTCAGTGCTCTTCACCCCACATCAGGCGGCTTCATCCTAAACTAAATTT
Source organism: Monodon monoceros (assembly GCF_005190385.1). Lineage (NCBI taxonomy): Eukaryota > Metazoa > Chordata > Mammalia > Artiodactyla > Monodontidae > Monodon > Monodon monoceros. Next base: position 45,565,690 of record NW_021703774.1, on the reverse strand, counting down.
CTTCCTCAGTGTAAATAAAGGAATTTTATTCCCTCTCCTTCAATTAAATGTAAACATGGCCAACTTGTAAAGGGACTAAAATTCATAAATACTCTGGAGAGATACATACATTTACCTGCATGAAAATAAGGAAAAGTGTCATGTTCTTTAAAAGGCTCAGGGAAATCTTTAAGGTTTTTTTTTTAAACTACTTTAATGCTATGATGGTTTGAGGAAAGCACATTAGAAATCTCTAGAGAAAATGTCTAAATAGGCCCAAGATATTATACCTGGGCTGGAGCTACTTTAAATAAAACCTTCTTTCACCTCGTATTTCATCTCATATTGTTTCCCAAGTGGAGCAAAATAGATAAGTCCGTTGTTACTATTTTTTTAATGCAATTTCAATGTGCTTTGGATATTAAAAGAGCCATCACCTTTTCTCCCCTCATACTCAAATAATAGTTAAATCATGTGTTATGACCATTCGCCCTATGTGGGCAGTCTGTATTATTTCTTCACTATTTGCCCAGCACATAGTACAATTCTTCACACGTAGCCAGTGCTCAAAAAAGAGGTGAATAAAAATGTATTGAGCATCTGCTATATCCTGTGTACCCAGCCTGGGTGCTGATGGTCAGAGGTAGACCAAAGACACATGTCCCTGCCCTCATGGAGCCTAAAACCTGGAATAGGGAGACAGACAAGACCGGTATTTATTTTGAAGTATACACACAAACACACACACAAGTGTACAATGAGAAAAAATGGCATGAAAGTAATGAACAGAATGCAGTAATCAGGCACACATGAAACAGGCAAAGAAAGCTGCTTGGAGATGGTTGTCAGGGAAGATATATTGGAGAAAACAATTTTCTTTTGAGGCATGAATGAGGACGAAATCAGGGGCAGAGACTTAGAGCTGAGCATTCCAAGTGGAGGTGTGACAGGTGCAAAGACTCTAGGACAGGATAAAGTTTGGTGTGTTCTAGACCATGAAAGGTCCAGTGTCACTGGAATGGTTCAGCAGGCGACATATCATGTTGGATGTACTCGAAGGGAAATGTGAAGTCATTGATGGGATTTAAGAAAGGGAATGACATGATTTCACTTATGTTTTGAGAAAAGCACTTTGGGGACTTCCCTGGTGGCACAGTGGTTAAGAATCCACCTGTCAATGCAGGGGACACGGGTTCGAGCCCTGGTCCAGGAAGATCTCACATGCTGCGGAGCAACTAAACCCCTGCACCACAACTACTGAGCCTGCGCTCTAGAGCCCGCGAGCCACAGCTACTGAGCCCGTGTGCCACAACTACTGAAGCCCACATGCCTAGAGCCCGTGCTCCACAACAAAAGAAGCCACCTCAATGAGAAGCCTGTGCACTACAACGAAGAGTAGCCCCCGCTCGCTGCAACTAGAGAAAGCCCAAGCCCAGCAATGAAAACTGAACGCAGTCAAAATAAATAAATTAATTAGTTAATTAATTTAAAAAAAAAAAGAAAAGCACTCTGGGCTGTGTGGAAAAAGGATTGAGAAACTAGAGGACCAATATATACATATGTTTTTAGTATCTTAATTGGAGTATAATTGCTTTACAATGGTGTGTTAGTTTCTGCTTTATAACAAAGTGAATCAGCTATATATATATATATATATATACATATATCTCCACATCTCCTCCCTCTTGCATCTCCCTCCCACCCTCCCTATCCCACTGCACTAGGTGGTCACAAAGCTCCGAGCTAATCTCCTTGTGCTATGCGGCTGCTTCCCACTAGCTATCTATTTTACATTTGATAGTATATATAAGTCCATGCCACTCTCTCACTTCGTCCCAGCTTACCCTTCCCCCTCCCCGTGACCTCAAGTCCATTCTCTACATCTGCCTCTTTATTCCTGTCCTACCCCTATGTTCTTCAGAACCAATATTTTTTTTTTTAGATTCCATATACATGTGTTAGCATACAGTATTTGTTTTTCTCTTTCTGACTTACTTCACTCTGTAGGACAGACTCTAGGTCCATCCACCTCACTACAAATAGCTCAATTTCATTTCTTTTTATGGCTGAGTAATATTCCATTATATATATGTGCCACCTTTTCTTTATCCATTCATCTGTCGATGGACACTTAGGTTGCTTCCATGCCCTGGCTATCGTAAATAGAGCTGCAATGAACATTGTGGTACATGACTCTTTTTGAATTATGATTTTCTCAGGGTATATGCCCAGTAGTGGGATTGCTGGGTCGTATGGTAGTTCTATTTTTAGTTTTTTAAGGAACCTCCATACTGTTCTCCATAGTGGCTGTATCAATTTACATTCCCACCAACAGTGCAAGAGGGTTCCCTTCTCTCCACACCCTCTCCAGCATTTATTGTTTGTAGATTTTTTGATGATGGCCATGCTGACTGGTGTGAGGTGATACCTCATTGTAGTTTTGATTTGCGTTTCTCTAATGATTAGTGATGTTGAGCATCCTTTCATGTGTTTGTTGGCACTCTGTATGTCTTCTTTAGAGAAATGTCTATTTAGGTCTTCTGCCCATTTTTGGACTGGGTTGTTTGTTTTTGTTGATATTGAGCTGCATGAGCTGCTCATAAATTTTGGAGATTAATCTTTTGTCAGTTGCTTCTTTTGCAAATATTTTCTTGCATTCTGAGGGTTGTCTTTTTGTCTTGTTTATGGTTTCCTTTGCTTAGAGGACGAATATTGCAACAGATGAGGTGGGAGTGGATGAGGGAGACAGATGGAAAGGGGAGGATGGGCTCAAGATACAAATGAACTTATTTACAAAACAGAAACAGACTCACAGACTTAAGAGAAGGAACTTATGGTTACGGGGGGAAGGATGGGGGGGAGGGATAGATTGGGAGTTGGGGATTGACATATACACACTACTATATTTAAAATAGGTAACCAACAAGGGAACTCTGCTCAATATTCTGTAATAACCTAAATGGGAAAAGAATTTGAAAAAGAATAGATACATGTATATGTATAACTGTATCACTTTGCTGTACACCTGAAACTGATACAACATTGTTAATCAACTATGTTCCAATATAAAATAAAAATTAAAAAAAAAAGATTGGATCATACCCTTGATGTGTAATTTCACCTTTAAAGAGACTAAATCACCTGTATTACAGTTAAGGGAAAGAAAGGGTTTCTATTCACTGGAGGACAATAAATTGATATGTAAACTCACCTGCATTTGCTATAATACTGAGCAAGTGTCATTTCTTTGAGAATCTGTGTGAACATCATTTATATTAAAGAGTGATTATTTTTTTTAAAAAAGATACACATTAGAGGAAGAATTACCAGGTTAGCTGAAAGTTTGGCTCCAGGGGTTAGGGAAGGGCGGGGATAGCCATGTAGTTGGGAAAGGACCCAGGAAGGACCAAGATGAGAGAATATTATTAGTCTACAATCACACTGCACAGGGATAATAGGGTTTGGTTGGCTGTTACCCTTACCATTTCCCAGCAGTGTTCATAGTTCTTTTCTTTCCATAATAGGAAAACAGAGACAGAAATTGGTGAGATAATTTCAGTTCACACGCAGATTATGAAGATGTGTTGCCCCAAGAATTACCAAGCCAGCAAACCTAATAAACCATGTTTCCATGCAATCCTCCTTGTTAGTTGACAGTTCATGTATATCAGTGCCTCTTACTGTCTGTGCTCCAACAGCTCTTCCCAATTTGAAAATGTGCACAAGGCACAGAGACTAATATTTCCCAGAATTGTTTAGCATGGAGTGGGTGGTAGGGTGAAGTGGCTGAAGAAGAGAGGGGATGTTTATTCAGCAGCACAGAGCTCTCTGTACACAAAAACCAGGTGATTTCTCGGTGCACAAGGACATTCGTGAGTCACTCGGGCAGATCTCTTGGGAGCAGTGCTTGAAGAGTTGGAAATAAAAATAGTCCTTTTGGCTGCCGGTTTTCTTCTTTTGCCCCAGGAGGCCACTGCTGTCCCTCTCTGCTCCTCCCTGCTTCTGGCTGCTCCCTGGCTCCCCTGGGTTTCAGAGGAGCTGGCACTGAGCGCTCCCCTTTCTCACTTGACATCCTCTCCAACACAGCAAGCAGCTTTCTTGCCAAATCTCTAGGTCAGTGGCTCATCAAATGTCAGCTGCCCCGGCAGCTCCCAGGACAGGCAGGGAGGTTGCAGCAGCCAGTGCTCAGGGCCAGAGAGGAGGGAGGAAGGTGTCATGTGAGAGCTTCATCACCTGGTCCTGGAACTGAAGACCACACAGCTCTGTGGCTGGACCCCAGCCACTCAGACTGAGTTGGCAGGTCCCTGAAAAAGGTGAGTGGCCAGATACCACAGGCCAGGACCCTGGCTTCCTGGCTTCCTCCCCACCCAGCTGCCCTACCCCATCTCCCCTCCAGAAACTGGAGGGGTTGTGCTTTCTTTGGACATAATCTGAGGCTGAGATCAGCAAAATCTGGACCCTTAGAGAGCATTTCAGAAAGAGGCTCTGTGGTGCTAATCTAAAGGTTAATGAGCCTTTCTAGGAGGTCCTCTTCTCTGATTCACCATCTCTGCCTCCCTGCCACTCCCCCGATGTTCTTGGGCAGTGGCCCTCTGTCCTCTGGTCCTTTCTCAGAAAGAAGGGGATCAGTGCAAAGCCCTAGGCAGACCCACAGTGAGCCAGCATGGCCACTGCTGACCTGAGCAATCCTCAGTTTGCTTTCAGAGCTAGCAATCCTCCCAGATCTGGTCTAGGTGATTTGTCTCCAGGTGCCCTGCCTACTGGCCGTCCCAGTCCCAACACTTAGTGCTGCTGGAATGATCTTCTGCAGTAGTAAAAGTCTGCCTCCTGCAAGGGAGATCTTATGCAAGGTCTGCCCGATTTATACTGACCCAAGGACCCCCAGGGACAGGAAGCTGGCTGCCATCTTGTAAAATGTGACCCTATTCTCCAACTCCACTCCATTCCTTCTAGGTGGGCTAGCAGGGCCAACAGGAATCTTTTCCCAGATGTTAGGATTAGTGGCGAGAGAGAAAAACACGGAGAAAGAGAGATTTGGTCCTTCTGTGAGGCCGTAGTTGGCCTTTTTGTGCTGTGAATCTTGAGATGTAGAGGTAGCAAGTCAGCAGAAAGAATGAACAATGAATCAGTTGCACAGAAAAAGGCAAAGAGGAGAGATAAAAATACTTCAAGGATTCCCCACAGCATTCCAGAATTGGGTTTCCTGTCTCCCCGAGGCCCATTCCTGCCCACAGGGGTTCATGATTATTCAAATAAACTCCCTCTTCTTCCTAAAGTGATTTCTCCCTCCACCACCAACATAGACTAATAATGCTATCATATTTCTTTAATTCTAACATGCTCCATCAATTTGGATAATGTTTGTGTGTCTGTGTATGTGTGTTGGGGGAGAAATACTACATTAAAAATAAATACTGTTTGTATGACCTATTCCAATTTCAAAAATGTTCAACATGAAAAGCATGCATCTTAACACTGAGGAAATAGGACACTTCAATTACGCACTCTCTGATCCTGACTCTTAACTAGGTAAAGCTGTCCATTTAAATCCAATTATATTGTATATGTCTCCAAGTCATTAAGGAGTAGCTGGACTCTATCTGTTGTCGTTCACACGGGAGGAGACCACTTGAGTTAGCCTTTAGCTGGTCAGGAACAGCCTTTGGCAGTTTCCTACAGACCCTGCCATGGGGATTATAGCCATGATCATAACTGTGGGACTCATTATGGATCATAATCATAAGAGGCTTGCGGGCTCAGTAGTTGTGGCACATGGGCTTAGTTGCTCTGCAGCATGTGGGATCTTCCCGGACCAGGGCTTGAACCCGTGTCCCCTGCACTGGCCGGCAGATTCTTTTTTTTTTTTTTTTTTTAAATAAAATAAATTTTATTTAAAAAAATAAATGTGTATAATGTATATACATTATACATTGTGTATAATGCCTTTGACAACTGTATGCTAATTTGTAGCTTTCCTACCCTTACGCTGCTAAATCTTTTTTTTTTTAAGATTTTTAGAAATTTCATGTAATGTCTGAAACATTTATATTAACATATTTCCATACAAATAACTCAAAGAAAGTTTAGTATTACTTGTTTTTTGTTTGTTTGTTTTTATACTGCAGGTTCTTATTAGTCATCAATTTTTTTTTTTTTTTTTGGTACACAGGCCTCTCACTGTTGTGGCCTCTCCCGCTGCAGAGCACAGGCTCCGGACGCGCAGGCTCAGCTGCCATAGCTCACGGGCCTAGCCGCTCCGCGGCACGTGGGATCCTCGCAGACCGGGACACGAACCCGCGTCCCCTGCATCGGCAGGAGGACTCCCAACCACTGCGCCACCAGGGAAGCCCAGTCATCAATTTTATACACATCAGTGTATACATGTCAATCCCAATTGCCCAATTCAGCACACCACCATCCCCACCCCACCGTGGCTTTCCCCGGTTGGTGTCCATACGTTTGTTCTCTACATCTGTGTCTCAACTTCTGCCCTGCAAACCGGTTCATCTGTACCCTTTTTCTAGGTTCCACATACATGCATTAATATACGATATCTGTTTTTCTCTTTCTGACTTACTTCACTCTGTATGACAGTCTCTAGATCCATCCACGTCTCAACAAATGACTCAATTTCATTCCTTTTTATGGCTGAGTAATATTCCATTGTATATATGTACCACATCTTCTTTATCCATTCGTCTGTCAATGGGCATTTAGGCCGCTTCCATGACCTGGCTATTGTAAATAGTGCTGCAATGAAAATTGGGGTGCATGTGTCTTTTTGAATTGTGGTTTTCTCTGGGTATATGCCCAGTAGTGGGATAGATGGGTCATACGGTAATTCTATTTTTAGTTTTTTAAGGAACCTCCATACTGTTCTCCATAATGGCTGTATCAATTTACATTCCCACCAACAGTACAAGAGGGTTCCCTTTTCTCCACACCCTCTCCAGCATTTGTTGTTTGTAGATTTTCTGATGATGCCCATTCTAACCGGTGTGAGGTGATACCTCATTGTAGTTTTGATTTGCATTTCTCTAATAATTAGTGATGTTGAGCAGCTTTTCATGTGCGTCTTGGCCATCTGTATGTCTTCTTTGGAGAAATGTCTATTTAGGTCTTCTGCCCATTTTTGGATTGGGTTGTTTGTTTCTTTAATATTGAGCTGCATGAGCTGTTTATATATTTTGGAGATTAATCCTTTGTCTGTTGATTCATTTGCAAATATTTTGTCCCATTCTGAGGGTTTCTTTTCATCTTGTTTTGGTTTCCTTTGCTGTGCAAAAGCTTTTAAGTTTCATTAGGTCCCATTTGTTTATTTTTGTTTTTATTTCCATTACTCTAGGAGGTGGATCAAAAAAGATCTTGCTGTGATTTATGTCAAAGAATGTTCTTCCTATGTTTTCCGCTAAGAGTTTTATGGTGTCTGGTCTTACATTTAGGTCTCGAATCCATTTTGAGTTTATTTTTGTGTATGGTGTTAGGGAGTGTTCTAATTTCATTCTTTTACATGTAGCTGTCCAGTTTTCCCAGCACCACTTATTGAAGAGACTGGCAGGCGGATTCTTAACCCCTGAACCACCAGGGAAGCCCCACCAGGCTTCCTTTTTGAACTGCTTTCCTTTCTGGAAGGCTCTGCGCTCTCTCTGAGGGGCCCTCCTGCTGCAGCCTCAGGCCTGAGTCCTTCAGAGAGAGAGACACACATACGGCTGGTAATTCAGGGCCCCTTCCCCAGGGAACACAATCTGCCCCCCCCCACTCTCCCAGGCAACCCTCTTGCCAGCAGCACGCCCTGCTCTGCATCCCCTTGTAACCCTCCAAACTGAACCTGTAAGGTAATACGTTTACAGTATATTGGTTTAAGCCACTAAATTTGTAGTAATTTATTACAGCAGTGATAGGAAACGAATACTCTTATAAGCGACTTGATTTCCCCATGACCCAAACCATTTCTAGGTAGACCTGAAACATGGCGCCCCCCTTGGCTTTCTCCTCAGATAACCTGTGCCTGGTGCTTCCCTCTCTGGACTTAGTAACGCTGCCATTAACTCTCTCATTTCCAGCTATGAACTTATTCTCCACAGCTATCTCAGGGACCCACCAGTATAGTCTAACTGTTCCCAGTAAGGAAGCTGGATGGAGAAACACAAGTCCAGAGGCTCTGAGGAATACACGTGGTGCCATTTCCTCACTGACTGAAGAGGACACTGGAAAGGGTCCCTCCAGCAGAAAAGCTGATCAAAGGTTTCTCCATTGGCCCTCCTGGCCACACCCAAAGAAATGTATTGCATGAGTGTGTCATGCAGACTGTGGTTGGCCGTCATACACTGCCATCTCTAGGGATGTACACAGCCCAGGGCCTCCCCTAGAGGTTTGCTGGAAGGATACAGGTTACATGTCCCCGGCCCACCTATCCCCACCCCACCAGCTGTCACCTGGGCAATCTAGTCAGACAAATATCAAAGGAGACCTTCCTTGGCCTTCTACACAGCCTCTTCCAGGGAAAGGTGTTTGTCTTTATTCCTCACTGAACAAGCACAAGCCCATTTTGAGATTCTCTGAGCCCTAGATGGCCAAGACACTTTCTTCTTCTCCAACTTTCACACCACGGGCAGCAGCTCTAGGCCTTAGGGCCCCATCAACATTTAATGTAAACCCTGTTACATTTCAGCACACTCTGTGCTTTTCATGAAAGCCACATTCAACTGAATTTATTTCACCCAAGAGTCTGTTTGTGCCTTCTTGAACAGGTACCGCAGTGGGCAGCAGGGGAGAGCACAGGAACACCCCACCCAGTCTTTCTGGCCCCAACTCAGATGCCCACAGACAGCTGAGCGCTGGCGTTTGGCAGGCTCCAGTGTGCCCTAGGGAGGCGGCTCTGGGCCCACTTCCTGTCTGCTCTGGCCATTGGGTCAGGAATTGGTCACATGTTATTGTCTTAAGTGGAGAGAACTGAGGAACTAGAGCACAGTTTGGGATTAGGTTATCACATGTCTCCCAACTCCTCATCATGTTAATGAATAATGATTACCAAATAGAACCTCCCAGGCACTTGATGGATGCCTTCTCATTCAAGTCACTCAACTACTCCATTATTCTAATTTTGCTGGGCTTCTGTGAAAAGTCACCAACAACCACAGTCAAAATGACAACTCCCAACGCAGCAGGTTTCTTCCTCCTTATTAGATCCTGTCTCTGTTAACGGCAGCACCATCCACTCAGATGCCCCCAAAAGAAATGTCTGGTAGAAACCACATGGTCTCATCCTACTTTACACCTCTCTGCTTAATCCATCTCCAGGTCCTGGAAAACCGACATCTCTGGCTGTGGACACAGGTGGGAAGGAGACAGCCCTTCACTGGTGAGTGTAAAATATGAATGAGCCAGCAACCGGCCATCACCTCCACCCACCCCCTGTGGTGAAGTGGTTGAGTGTAAAGGGCTCCTTTTCTGATCTATGGCTGCTTTTGTTGCAACTGAGCTTAAAGACGTTTCTGCTCTGGTCATCTCCAGTTAAAACTTGGCTTTGTCTCCTTGGGATGAACATTTCTCCCAACTATATGAATGCCTTCCTGAAGCTTAGGGAAAAATATGATTTCCCAGAAGGGACAACGCATCTGTTCCTCTGGATGCCTTCCCTGCGTCCCAGGGTGGAGTGGATCAAGCCTTTCTCTGCACTCCCACGTTAATCTGTGCATAACTCTTTTTGCAGTTATTGCTAAGCGCTGTCATTTATTTCACTGCATTATTCTCTACATATGGTTCTTCAACTAGATTGTAGGCTCTCAGAAGTCAGGTCAGGACCAGGTTTATCTTCTAATCCCCAGCCTAGCTAGTGCCTCGCACATTATAGATGCTCATCAATGTTTGTTGGATAAATAACCTCTGAATATAAGGGGCTGGCCTATTCTTTGTGCACAGGATGTTCTCAGGAGGTGAAGAGGTTTACAAGGAGAGTAGGAGGCAGAGACCTTCACGGCAAGAGTGTCTGAACTCTATGAAACTCGCTTCTGGGAAGAACTAAAGCCCGTTCAGAAATTACTTGCTGAATTTATGTGATATCCTCTAATATCAACTTTATTCCCTGGCGACAGACTTTCATGGCTTCGTAAATCAGCACAGAGAACTTCAGTTTGTTGGTTTTTAACCAGCACACGCGCTATTGTGTTACTAGAGTAGCACCATGATCAAATGTAGGCCTAATGGACTAGATAGAGGGGGACCAGATTAAATAAGACAGCTATTAACATTATGAGTCACTGTCCCCTCCACTTTTCTTTTAATCCTTACACCAGACTTCTGTTACACAGGGCTGACTGAATATATGCGTTTATTGCCCCTCTTTTGAAACCCCACTAAAATGACATTAAAGGAATAAAAAGGTAAAAATGTCAAGGACAAAGAAAATGGGAGGGGAGACGAAAGATGCCTACACATTTTTGGAAGGTGCAAAATAAACGTTTGAGTGGTAATTGACGTGGCAGAGTGGAGAAAGCCAAAACTTAAATGCCTGGAGCTAATTTGCACCATTAAATCTAAGAATGACTCAGGATTTGAGGTACCATTACCTTAGAAAGCATGGAGCTGGACAGAGAATGGGTAAAAATTGGCATAATGGGCTGTTAGACCTACACACCCCCTGGCCTCCTCCGTGTAGCAGGTTTGCTGCCCCTCCCTGACCTTGGCAGGAAATGGGAATATTATTCTCTGGAGCAAATGATCCTAAAAGGTTCTAGACTCTGAGAAATGAGACAAAGTGAAGGGCAGAAGGAAAGTGCTTTCTGGAACACAAGGGGATTAAGTGAAAGTCTCCATGCTGAAGAGTGAGAGCCACAGCTCCCTTTCTCATGAGGCTCCCAGAACACATGCAGACTAGTTCATGTTCCTCAGGCAGAAGACTGAGGACTCCTCTTTAGGGAAATGAGGGGCTCAAGAGAAGCATGGATTGATATTGATGGAACCACCCTTGCACATCCCTAAAATCCACTAGTCAACAGGCTCCATCTATGACTCAACAAGGCCCAGCTTATGAACGAGCAGTCAAGGATCACCAGTCATTTGAGAAAGCATCCAATATAAAGGCGGAAAATCAAAATAAACAAATGGGGGGAGGGGAGGAACTCAGAGAAACTGGAAATGCAGAAAATAGAAAAAAATTAAAGACATTATAATATCCTCAGAGAGATATAAGATCTTGCTTTCATGAAATGAGAAGTAAATTCTATAACAAAGAAACAATTATTCATTCATTCATTAGATATTTACTGTGCCTATTTGTGCATGGCACTATTCTAGGGGCTAGAAACACAGAAATAGTACTAATATAGAAAACATTTGAACATTCCTGCCCTCATGAAGCTTTCATTTCAGTGAGAGAGACAGACAACAAACAAACAAACAAAAAGTAAAATATAGTATGCCAGATTATGATAGATGCTATGGAGGAAAAAAAATTAGCAGGGAAGGGAGTTAGGGAGGGCTAGCAGAAAGGGATTATATAAATGTAACCATGATGATCAGGGACTACCTCAAGGAGACAGTGACATTTGAACAAAGAAATGAAGGAGGCTAGGTAGCAAATATGAGAACAAGGAAAGACTCTTGCCAATTAAAAATATTACAGCCAAAATTTAAAATTCTAAGAAAAGTTGGAAGATTAGGTTGAAGAAATCACATAAAATTACCCACAAAGACAAACAACAATAGGAGAGGGGAAAAAAGGTAGAAGGTAAAAGATGAATCCAAGAGGTTCAATCTGACTAAAAGGTTTCCCAGAGACCCACACATATATGGTGTACGAATTCTCAACAAAAGCAAAGGAATGGGAAAAGGAACATCTTTTCAACAACAGAAACTGGTGCTGAAACTACTAGAGAAGTGAAAAGGAAAAAAAAAAAAAAAAGAACTTCAACTGCTATCCAAATATTCCTGAAAAGTTAACTTGACATGGAACTTGGCGTATTTATCTAAATATACAAGCTTAAAACCATAAAGCTTCAAGAAGAAAACATAATATAATAAACTTATGATTTTGCAATAGGCGAAGATTTCTTAGGACAGAAAAAGTACTAACTATAAAAGAAAAAATGATAAATTGAACTTCAAGAGAATTTAAAACTTCTGCTCATCACAGGATACTTTTAAGAAAATGAATAGGTAAGTGACCAACTGGAGAAAATATTTGCAATATATGTAACTAAGGACTTCTATCTAGAATATAGAAAGAACTCCTACAACTCAATAATAAAAAGATAAACCAATTAAAGGAAAATGTGTGAAAACTTGAATACATATTGAATACATATTTTTAAACCTTTTTTATTTTGAAAATAATTATAGATTCATAGGAAGTTGCAAAGAGAGTACAGAAAGGTCCCATGTACTCTTCACTGAGTTTCCCCCATGGGTTACATTTTACATCACTTTATACCAATTTGAAGACCTACAATTAAAAAAAGACTGACAATGCCAAATATTGGTGGTGATATGGCAAAAGTGAAACCTTCGTACATTGCTGGTGGGATTGTAAAATGGCAACCACTTTGGAAAACGATTTGATATTTCTTTATGAAGTTAAACAGACACTTATCACGTGACTCAGTAATTCTATTCCTAAGTGCTTACCAAAGAGAAGCAAAAACGTATGTCCACAAAAATACTTCTACAAGAATGTTTATAGCAGGTGTGTTCACAATAGCCCCAAACCAGAAACAGCCCAAATGTTCATTAACAGATCATATAAACAAATGACGGTAGATTCGTATAATGGAATACTACTCAGTGGTAAAAAGGGATAAACTGTGCTACTCGCAAGAACACAGATAAATCTCAATAACATTATGTTGAGCAAAGAAAGCCAAACACAAAGCAATATATACAATGTAATTCCATTTATGTGAAGTTCAAGAATACAAAACTAATCTCTGATGACAGAAATCAGAACGATAGCTGTGTATGGGGGATAAGGATTGCCTGGAAGGGGGCATGAGGAAATTTTCTGGGGAGATGGAAATGGTCTGTATCTTGACTGGGGAGTTGGTTACACAAGTATCCAAAATTTATCAAAATTTTGATAAATTTATCAAAATTCAGTGAATTGTACACTTACTTGTCACTCTGTATAAACTTTACCTCAGTTTTCAAAAATGAAAAGACTGCGGGAAAAAAGATTTCCACAGTGAGAGAGAGAATGCGCTAATGGAGGGAAGGAAATAAGGGGAAAAACACAAATTAATTTTTTGAACTTTTAAACCCTCACATCACTTTTTGATGTATTATTTAGTGTTATTATTACAATATAGATTTTATAAATAAAACCCTGAGACATAAAGAGGTTAAGTAATCTACTAAAAAAAATAAAGACCTGGATCTAGGTTTTCTTACTACCAATAAACTTAACCACCTCCTCTCTGCGGCAAAAAAATACCATATGTTTGAAAAGCATCTATAATTGAGAGCTGCCATCAGTTTGTGGGCTATTAAAATTATCCCTTCAAGAGTAATGGACCAAGGATTCAGCTGAAGCATCTCTCTCTTGGCAACAATCATTTCCTGCTCCATTTTTAAATTCTTAATCACTTAGATACCTTGAGCCATCAATACTCTCTATCCACTTGCACTATTACTGCCATTCTCCAAAGATCTAAATGTCTCGTGGACGATGCTAGAAGATGTCACAAACCACGCTTCTCTACGGAGAGAGCAGCTGTGCTGTGCTCAGAGGTTTAAGGCCCAAGGAAGGGGGCTGCTGGAGTGTGTGCACACTGGTGGGGCTGTTTCTTTATTTGGTCTCAAAACCTAAGGAATAAACTGGTAGTTCCCTTATTATTGATTTCATCTAAGTCCCCTCCCTGAAGAAAGTGTATACATTGCTATATTTAAAATAGATAACCAACAAGGACCTACTGTATAGCACAGGGAACTCTACTCACTATTCTGTAACAACCTAAACTGGGAAAGAATTTGAAAAAGAATAGATACAAGTGTATGTATAACTGAATCACTTTGCTGTACACCTGAAACTAACACAACATTGTTAATCAACTATACTCCAATGTAAAATAAAAATTAAAGAAAAGAAAGTGTCTCCTGTGAACTATAGAAATGGAAATGTTACAGAATACAGACAGAAGAGTGGGAATAGATCTGAAAGATCATAACCCTGAGACAAGTATCAGAACTCTGAGTTCTTCAGATTAATAAGGATTCATCAGAAAATTGAGAGCCAGAAGGTCCTCAGAGATCATTTATTACAAAAGCCCTCACTTTACACACGAAAAAAAATGGAGGTTCATTTTGTGTGCGTGTGAAGCGGGGGCAGAGAGACACAAAGAGAGGGAGGGAGGGAGGTGACAGTGTGGAAATAGCATTGAAATTTCAATTAAGAAATCTTGGTTTTCACTTATTAGAAGTACAATCTTGCATCAAGTGTTTAACCGAACCTCAGGCTCTCTTCTGTAAAATGAAAATAAGAGAATCTGTCCTGATTACTCATATGATCTTACGAGAATCAAATAAAAACAAGGTCTGAGAAGCTATTCTGTCAATGCTGTATTAATGCTTGTTATTACTATTACCCAAGTTAGCAAATGGAAAAGCTAAAACTAGAAGTCAGGTCTCCTGAGTGCACTCCATCAGTCTGAAGACTGCCCCTCGACTTCTCAGCTGACCTCAGGAAGCGCTCTATTATTTACCTCGTGGCTTAGGATGGAGCATCTGGCTTCAGGCGGTTGCGGAGGAGGAATGTCAGTTGACCACTAGTGAGATGGTGGGGGCTTGGGAAAGAGCAAGAAGCACATAGAAACTGTCCCATGTCAGAGGATTTGGCCAGGCAACCTTTTGAAGACTGTCCCGCCCTGTCTCAGGAGAACTGGGGTGGAATGGGGTGGGGAGGGCAGGACTGGGAAGACAGAAGGAAATGTGTGCGGGGGTCAGGATGAAGTGACTCTAGTTCACTGTTCATTGAGTTTGAAGACTCCCTTCTCCCCCAGCCCCTCCACTAGGGCTCCCCTGAGGACTAATGTCCCATTACGGGCAGGCACAAGAGCTCCGGTTCCTGAGATCACAGTTGCAAATCCTCAGGGGTTGATGTCCAGAGTAAGCGCTTGGAGAGCACTGCTTAATCCCTTTCAGCATTTTTGGAAAGAGTTTAAGGTTAACAGCTCCTCTGTGGGAGGACGCCCAGCTCAGAGGAATCCTGGATTCAAATCCTGAGAACATCATTCACAAGCTGAAGGTCCCTGGGCGAGAGATTCACCTTCTCTGAGCTCCAATTTCCTCCTGCTTAAAGTTGGGATAAGAATAATACCTTCTTTACAGAGGTATTGTGAGGAAGGTAATGATAATGGTTAATATTAATTGAACACTACTATGTGCTGTGCACGGTTCTAAGCACTTGCCATGGATTATCTCAGTTGTCACACAATGTATTTTTTTCTTTTTTCTTTTATATTGGAGTATAGTTGATTCACAACGTTGTGTTTTTAGTTTCAGGTGTCAGGTGTACAGCAAAGTGATTCAGTTATACATATACATGTGTCTATTCTTTTTCAAATTCTCTTCCCATTTAGGTTATTACAGAGTATTGAGCAGAGTTCCCTGTGCTATACAGTAGGTCCTTGTTGGTTATCTATTTCAAATACAGCAGTCACATAATGTATTTTTGATAACTGCTCTGGCACCGGGAGGTACCCTGTACACCAGTAAAATGAAGCTCATTTTGAGGGAGCATCTTCATCTCAGCCTTCTAGGTGGCCCAGTGAGAGGCTGGGAAGGGGGCGTGTCTGTCTTAGGGAGGGGTTGGAAGCATTCATTAATGCCTGAACACACAGGCATGTCCTGGGAGGTAAGGCCATTATTACCTTTAAAAACCAGGACCCCGTAAACACAAACACATGAAAGAGGAGTGGCCCTCTGAACATCAAGAGAGCCAGCTGGGCTGACTGGAATGATTACAATTAGTGGAGAGTCTGATCCTGTCACCCTCCTTAGGGTCCACTGCCAACCAGCCTTGCAAGGGGCCTCAGCCCAGAGAATACGCTCTGGCTTCTCCCTTCCTGGGTGCTGCTTCCCTACAGGGAGTGCTGAATAGCAAACAACTGTGCTAGCAAACGCAGCCTCTCACAGGGCTTCCACTGGAGGCACATCCTCAAGTGTGCACAGCTGATTGGTACCCAGGAGGTGAAGTGGCTGGTGCCAATGGCCGTTTGGATCCTGACACTGTTTCCTCTGGTTAGCTGCTTCTCGTGAACAGCCAGACTGGGAAGTCTTTCCAAATACCTGCTTGACTTAGGTGTGAACATCCTTCCCTGGATGCTAGGAGGTATTTATCTTCCCAGGCCTGCCAGGCTGGGCTTGAGGAAGCATAACCCAAGGATGACCTGCCAAATTGCTGGTTTAATCCAGCAAGTGCCATAATGGTCAGGGAGGAAAATGATCATGACCCAGAAGCCCCACCTAACAACATGAATTTATACTAAGGGTGGGTAGTGGCAATTAAAGTAATATCTTTACCTGGGGTGGGCTGAGGTTCACAAAGACTCCACATATGTTATTACATTAGATCCTGATGACAAGCTGTGAGCTAAAGCAAGACATGTCCTTATTTCACCGACAGGGAAGCCGAGGTTCTGACAGGCTAAGGGACTTGCCCAAGGTCATATATAGTTAATGGGCAGCTGCTTTATGAATAAGAAATGACTGGATTAAGGTAGGCTTTCTCAGCCTCAGCACTTTTGACATTTTGGATCAGATAACTCTTTGTTGTAGGGGCTGTCCTATGCATTGTAAGATGTTTAGCAGCATCCCTGGCCTCTATCACTAGATGCCAGTAGTTCCCCTACCCCAGTTGTGACAACCAAAAAAGTCACATGTGGGAATTCCCTGGCGGTCCAGTGGTTAGGACTCCGCACTTCCACTGCAAGGGGCACGGGTTTAATCCCTGGTCGGGGACCTAAGATCCCACATGCCTACGTTGCCGCCAAAAATAAAAAAACAGTCAAATGTTCCCTGGGAAAGAGAGTTGCCCCAGGCTGAGAACCGCTGGGTTAGGGTAGTAGTAAATGAATGCAGCTGAGGGTCCAATCCCAGTACTTCATCTGACTCTGCAGCCCAAATTGTGAGTGACGCAGGATCTGGTGAGGGCTAGCTTCTAACTGTGACCCTGACATCAAAATAGATCTCATAGTTAGGAAGTAATTTTCTCCTCCATGCCAATCCTAATGAAAATGAAATGGATCTAATTTCCCTTACAATTCTTCTACTACCTAGCATTAATAAAATGAAACCTCATTTTCATCTGGCCCTCCTATTTCTGAAGGAATCCAGCAGGGCTGGAGATGGAATTCCTTTAGTCCACTCAGGCTTCCCTTTGAGAGAAGGAGAAAACATAAATAAGCTGTGGAAACATTTCCACACAATACAGAATAAAATATTTAGAATATTTAGAGCCCTCACTAAGTACCAGGTGCTGTACTTGGCATTTCATATGCTATCTCATTTAAACCCTATTTTCTAGATGTGGAAACTGAAGCTGAGAAAGGCAAAGCATCTTTTCTGGGACCACAGAGCTAGCAATGATGAAGCTCAGGTTTGAGCCCAGGCCTGACTCAGGCAGGGCTTCCTCCCCATCCTAGGGCCACCGGAAATCCTCCGGATCTTCCACGTCTGCTCTCGATTGGTTCAGAACCCAAGGGCGGACAAGGAATGTGAGAGTTGTCATCAAATCTCATCTTCCCTCCCAAGGCCCATCTCCTGATCTAACATGTTGGAAATCTCCCCCTAGATAGCCTATGGTCAATTAAAATTACTCTGCCAATACACCACCTCATCCTCTCTTCCCTCCTGCCCCATACCCTCCTCCTGGCTGACTTGTTTCTATCAATAAAATCAACCACCTTAGCAAGTCATTAAGCCCTTGAAATCATCTTTGACTCTTCCCATCCACTCCCTTCTTCCCCCTATCCAATCATCCATCATCTCTCAGACCTGTCCCAATGCCCAGCTCCAATTCTACCTCTAGGTTCAGCTCTCTTGGCCTCTCATCTGGATTTTTCTTTTTTTTTGGCCACCCTGTGCGGCTTGTGGGATCTTAGTTCCCCGACCAGCGGTTGAACCCGCACCCTCGGCAGTGAGAGCGCCGAGTCCTAACAACTGGACCGCAACGGAATTCCCTCACCTGGACTCCCCTCTGTGAGCTCCCCTCTGTGAGCCCCTCCAGGCTTTTAACCTCCAATCCCATCGCACGCCCTGCCACCAGACTAAACAGCAGCAGCCAACTCTGACCTTCATCTTTAGTGGCTCCCAAGGTCAACACAGTTGAGTCCAAATTCCAGACGTTCCTTGACTTGCCCCACCTCTGCTCTTCCAGCCTCTGTCCCACTATTCCCCAGCCAGACATCTTGTCACCCCCAGGGATCTACGACCTCTGTGTTTCTGCTTCCTGCCCACTGTCTGGAACAGCCCTGCAACCCACTCTCACCCCAATTATAGTCATTTCTTGCCCCCTTTCTTCCTCTGACAAAGCAAAGAGCCAAACATATAGAAACCCTCTGTACCCTTCAAGACCAAGCTCAGGTGTGGCCTCCTCTATGAAGACTTCCTTGATCTTCCTGGTTAGAAGTGACATTTCCTTCCTACAAACTACTATAGCATGTCCTTTGTATCTTCTCCTCTGGCATTTTATCACTTTCTCTGTGAGTGTCTTATCCTTACTGTGCAGCATAAACTCCTGATTCATAATCTGTAAAATGGGGATGATAATAATGGAACCTCTCTCATGGAACTGTTGAGAGGATTAAATTAGATGAAATAAATTATTATATGGAAAATGCTTGGGAAATTTAATACACGGAAGAAGTTCTAAAAATGTTTGCTGTTATTATTATCTTTGTCTTTGAAGCACTTAGCACTGTACTATGGACATAGAAATTATTTTTAAAAATTTCTGAACATATGAATGACTACAATAGCACTGTTCTTTGGAGATGCAACGTGGCTGATCAGCACACAGCCAGGGCTCCAATTACATCCCAGATTTGAATGGAAGCGAGTTTTTCTTGAGTGCTGCCATTCTCCTCGTGGGAGATGGACCACAAACCACCCTGTTCTTCTCAGCCAGATGACTTGAACCTTTCTTTTTTCCATGCCAGTGCCCTGAGAGATAGCACATTCCTCAGAGGCGTAGCTCACTTCATCAGCAACTCAGGCTGGGAGGAGTAAGCGGGGACACGTACACTGAAAATCATCTCCAAGGGAATTCCTGATACGCCTCTCTCCACCTCCCATTTTGAAAAGTGTGTCCTCACCTGCCTTTCTTGAAAAATAGGACTTGTACATGAAATGCCCTGTTCCTTAATTTTCCCAACATGGTGATACATTTTCTCTTTTTCTATTCAGCCTGAGGTTTCATTAAAACAGCGGCAACCCAGCAAAGACATCTTTTAGAGGTTTTTTTCAATCCTTTGAAATAATAAGCAACGTGGCTTGTTTGGCCCTAATTTGCGTGTGTGAGCGTGTGCTCACGTGCATGATTATGTAAGTGCACGCACAGGCGGTAGTGGGAATGGAAATTATTTATTCTGGTGACGCTGGGTGAGTTACTGTTAAACCATTCCTGTCTTCCCTCACCATCAGTGTCCATCCATTGTGTTCCCCTGTGTACAAGGAGCTGCATCCAGCACAGAAAATATTAGAGTCACAAAGATATTTATGTTCTTTGCCCCTAAGACCTTTGTACCAATGTGAATATAATGGAAAAAACAAAAGAAGGAGATGGGAGGGGGGATGGCAGAGAGAATGTAAATGTTTTTGCATAATACACCAGACCAGCCTTGCAGTCCAGACAGTTTGGAGATTTGCTGGGACAAAGGGTCTTTCACGGCACATGCAAGATAAGGGGCGTTTCAGCAGGGTTCTTTTGCTTTAACAAAACAAAAACCAAAACCCCTCTCCTTCATAGCTCCTGCTTCAAGATATAAGGAAGATATTATGTTTTCTGATGTCTTGGGTTTTGGTAAGATCTGATGCTTGACTTACTGAATTCACTATTTGAGTCAAGATCCTTCCATCTGCTAATGAGCATAACTTTTTGACAGCCTCAGCAGAGGATCGGGAAGCGAATCCTTGGAAGTCATTGGAGTTTCTCCTCATGTCATGCTTAGGAGAGCCTATGACACAGGTCAGGTCCTTGCCAGGAGAAAGGAACACTGATGTGAACACAGCGAGGACTCGTGCTGCCCGGGGTATGTCTGTTGCAAAGACCAAGGCAGGCAGTGAGAGCATTACCCTGCCAAGTGGCTCCTGACCCATGCTACCTGGCTCATCTGCTTCTTGACCTACACTCTCCTGGGTGCTGGTTTCTGGTGTTCAGAAATAGCCCATATGAAACCTGTCATAAGGATTATATTTCTCCCAAAGGACAGTGCTCTGCTGGTTTGCGATCCTGAATCATCAACTTAATAACACCATTCTGCATGGCAGAATTGAAAGCAGGCTTGGAAATGTTTGCTGCCAAGTTTAGGTGCCTCTGCTCCTTCAGGCAGCCTGGGAGGAGCCTGGGGGAATGGTCCAGAGTCACAGCCAACATTTCAAGCTCTTTGCCTGCTCACAGAAGGACCAGCCATCCTTAAATGGTCATGTAGACCGAGAAGGGGCAAGACAACTCTCAGGCAGCTCCGATGCTGAAGGCAAGGGAAGAGGAAAATGGAAAGACTTTAAAAGCATTCTCTTTCCAGCCCCCGTTGAGAATTTTAAATGCCTTCTACCCTGACATATTTGAAGTCCGCATTTTATTGTCTGTTTAACTTACCCAGCAAGCTTCGGGGCAGGCGAGAGCTGTGTGGTTATATGTTTGTATCTAGCACTGAGGGTGCTGTTGACACTCAGAGCAGCAGAAAAGAATAATATGGCTAAAATCCACTGCGGCAGCAGGTGGCCCGGGCCCAGAATGTAAAAGTCAAAGGAGAAATTTCCTATCTGGATGGTGTGAAGAGGGCATGAGATTCCCAAAGCTGCAAATGCAAATGCAAATGCTGGGGAAGGAAAGGAACATCAGATACATACTGGGACTTCCCTGATGGTGCAGTGGTTAAGAATCCGCCTGCCAATGCAGGGGACACGGGTTCAAGCCCTGGTCTGGGAAGATCCCACATGCCGCGGAGCAACTAAGCCCGTGCGCCACAACTACTGAGCCTGCGCTTTAGAGCCCATGAGCCACAACTACTGAGCCCACATGCCACAACTACTGAAGCCCGCGCGCCTAGAGCTCATGCTCTGCGACAAGAGAAGCCACTGCGATGAGAAGCCTGTGCACCACAACGAAGCATAGCCCCCGCTCGCCACAACTAGAGAAAGCCAGCACGCAGCAACGAAGACCCAACGCAGCCAAAAATAAATAAATAAAATAAATAAATTTATTTTAAAAAAAAACAACATACTGAATTCTTGCTGAAAACTGTCTTGACCTTGCTGATTGGGAGCCTGGCAGGGAGAACTGGGACGCTCACCCCTCTAGGGAGGAAGGCACAGAAACCATCCCAGTGCTGACCTTGCTAGAAGAGGCATGACTCAATCCAAGGTAGGAGGCCCCCTTGCTGGGACTGGCAGAGTGTAGCTGGAGGCTCCTGAGCACAGCTCGTTTCCAGACTTGCCTTGTGACCCTGTCCCACCAGGCCACAATCTCACACATTCATGTATTTGTTCGCCCTTCATTTACTGAATTCCTACTGTGCACCAGTCATTGTGCAAATACCGGACGCATAAGGGTATATGGAATACACACAACTCCCACATGGAGCTTACATTCTGAGGAGGACAACTACAGAGGATGGTAAGTGCTATGAATAAATAAATGGAAGAACAAGGTAGTTGGGGTCCTCTTTCTTTCCCCCTCCCTCACACACCAAGCAAGAGGCATGACCTAGAGTGTCCAGGAAGACAAGGGGGTCCCCGTTCTCACCTACCAACTGAGACCAGGGAACTATCCTAGTCAGCCTTGGTCAGTTTGGCAGGGAAAACTGAAATAAATCCATTCAAAGATATCCTGTAGGTTGGAGGTCTTGATGATAAAGGGAAGAAGGAAAAAGGAAGGAAGACAGAAGGAAAGAAAGGGACCCTCATTTTATTACCGCAATTTTATAACTCAAAGTATGAAAGTTATCTTTAGTAAGAAATATGCATGTTTGACTTTCAAAGCCCAATGCTAATGTGTCAAAATTCACTTTTGTTATAGGCTTGATCACACTTCAGCTCCTGGAATACTTGAGTGAATGATTTAAAATCTAGATAAGACCCTTGGGAGTGCAATAGAGGGAATTCTTGATGGACACATTAGAGGGAGCTGCTACAGGAAATAAAAGGAGAAATGATAATTTCCACTGATCGCATGTCTACCACATGCCACACGGTACATGTAATTTCATTTAATCTTCACAAATAGTATGTATTATTTTCTCTTTCTTACAGCAGAGTGAACTAAGGTTCAGGGAAATTAAATACCTTACTTAAGATCACAAAGCTATTAAGTGGTACAGCTGGGATTTGAACCATAAGTTAGATCACTCAAGATGAATCTGTAGGGAAAACTCCCCACTCCCAGAATTGTGTCAGCGAAAATGGCAATGAAATCTCACCACAGAATCTTGGTGAGGGTCGGGGAGGGGGGCGTCCTTGGGAGCCACGTCCCATCATTATTATCAGCCGACCTAGCATCACTCAGTATTTCCATTCTTCTCTTTAGAACAGTGCCTCGTACTCCAGGTCAGTGCTCCAGCACCTGGGCCCCATTTTCTTAGGGTCTTGCTCTTCGCTCAGCCACTTATGTCTTCGTTTGTCACTGATTTCATTTAAAATGATTTGCATTATAATAGAAATTTTTGGAGACAGTGCTATAGCCAAAACCCTGTGGGATTTTCAGACACTCTGACAGCCTCAGGGGGCTCCAGTAGCAGGCTTTCCCTCCATGATAGGCCCAATCTTGCCCTTACAAATGCTTCATATGGGCCACAGGGTTCAGCTCTTTTCATCAAAATAGCAAATACTTAGAACCCTCCTTGGACAGAAGTAGTTCTAGGTGATTGAACAAGCTCCAGAGATGCTCAGGATACAGACTGCCAAGTCCGTGAAAGTCTGAACCCTCCTTCCCTGCAGAACTTTGGAAACTGCCAGCTACCCGTTCCTGATCTCACTTCTTCTTCTCTTATATCCCCAGCAGCATCTAGGGAAAAACCTCACCCATAGGGCAGGTGCTAGACACACAAGAGCATTGATAATATCTTCTGGTTGGTTTATTCCTTTCAGCCTAGGGTCTTGGTTAAAAGGATTGAGTCCCCAGAAGGTGATGACCTCCCCACTGCTGGCAGCATTCAAGCCAAGGTGGGCTGGGAATATACCACTGGGAACTTGTGTTCTAAAGTGTTGGATTGGAAGAGCTGCTGGTCCTTCTACAGTTCTGGAGGAGGCTCTAGTGGGCTCCCTGTAAAAGTATAGAACTTGGGTACCCTTGGAAAGGGACACTATTAACAGTCAACCCATCCTAAGAGAACATCAATAAATCAGGAGACAAGGTGGCCAGGGTATGATTTCAGTGGACATAATAGCAAATGATATTAGGATCAAGACAGGTGAAACTCAGTGAAATGTAATGTGTTTCCAACAGGGATATGGTCTGAGTGGACTTCATATAAGCCCAAAGGAGCAGAATTTATCAGTACTTACTCTCCCAGGGCTGTCCTGGGAAGAGAACAGCCAGCTCAAGGTCAAGTGAACATTCTGCTATAACCCAAAAAATGTCTGTTGTTGGGCAGGGATAGTTCATCAGGGGTTTCTTTCTCAGATAAAACATCCTTTGAGGTCACCCACTTCCCTTTGCTCTGAAGCTCTGATCGTTAAGCCAGCTTCTGATTACTAATTCTATCTTCCAGATACTCTGATACTGGATAAGCGATGTGAGAATTCTGGTCACTGAAGTAGAATATCCCCATTGTAAAATGCATGTATGGACATTTGAGTTTATAAGTCATTTTATTTCAAACTTGGTTATTGTGAGTCGGTCTCGGAGACCTGGGCCTACAAGCTAATGGCTGGTCCCAGGACCACAGTGACCACACCAAGGTCTTGCATTATGGGAGGGTCTCACCTGAATGAAATCTTAAAGTCTTAGGCAGTCCCCTGCTCATCCCTCTCTGACTGACGCACTTTCCAGCTCTAATGTTCGGTGATTTAAGAGTTCTCTGAGTCATCCTGGGATGGAGCTTCAGGGTGCCTGTGTGGCCTGTGCACATGATCTGACCAGATGAGCAAGGAGGGCATGAAGAGGGGGCTGAGGGAGGAGGCCCTGACCATCTTTTTCTGAACATATTCTCCTAAAGAGACAGGAGAAGTTCTCAGACATCTTTTGGAAATAGTCATCAGGATCTTTACCATTCATCCTTCTTGGTATTTTGCAAAATCAGAACAGTTGGAAGATTCTGGAATACCCTGACAAAGAGTTTTAAGCTAGTAGAAAATCTCACTCCATTGGTACCTTAAAGTCCATTATTCTCTGTGAATAGTGCAGTGGACAACGGGAAAAGACACATTTTGAGATGGTGCTTCTAGGACTTCAATCCTAAGACCACATCACCACATGGAAAATCATCTGAAACTCTATCAAATGCCTGGGAACCATGTTGTCACAGATATTTCCAATCTGAGACAATGAAAATGAAGAAATACAACAGGTTTTCAAAGCAGCAGTTGACTCACCCTGTATTGCTGGGTTGCTGGTCTCAAAAAAGAGGTGGTATTACCATTGCCATGGGAACCTCCACTTTGACTAATTGGTATTCAAACCTCCAGCTGGGAACATCCTGTTCCTGTCCCTAACTGCAGCTCATGACCTACTTCTACTTGCTTGAGCGAGCTGCCCCGGTGAGATGCCTGGGAGCCGGGATGCCCCAAATCCCCACTCTGGAACTTGCTTCATGCCCTCTGTGGCAGACAGCAAGACACATTACTCCATGGTTCAGTGTTGCCACAGTGAGATAAGGATAAAAGTATTAAGCTTTCTCTGATGAATGTTTTAAGAGTTTACTAGATAAAGCTTGAAAGGATAGAGCATCTGGATGTGTGGACGATTCTTTCTTCCCACCATGTTTGTCAAATTAGGAACCCAAGCCCACAGGTCTTGACCCAACTTGCCACAGCATTGCCCTCATCTTCAAATAGCCTACTGCCCCAGCAAATAGCTTAACTGGCCTAAAGAAGTGATGGATGGGTAGAGACCGGCTAGAAGACAAAGATGTGAGAGGAAAAGGGAGGAGGAAGGATGAGGGATAAGGTTAAGTACTGTCCATGGATGTGGACACAGAATTTGCATCCCTTTCTCAGGAAGATCATCAGAGCTGTCCTACTGCTATTCCATCTCACTTACCTGTAATCATCCTTAATGCTTTCCTTTTCTCCTCTCTCTCCCACCTCTAATCCATCACCAAATTCTATCAATTTTACCTCCGAACAATATTCCAGATTAACCTACTCCTCTTTACACAGTGGCAAGAAGCTAAATTTTAAAAGCATAAATCAGAACATGTCATTTTTCTGTTCTACAAATGCTTCCTACCGTACTTAGCATATAACCCACAACCTTTCTGCTCGTCCACCAGACGCTGGTGATCTATCTGGCTCTGGCCCCTTCGGCTTTGCCTCAACGGCTCTCCCGCCACCCACCGTACTCCAGCCACGCTGGCCTCCTTGCTCCCCATCACCATACTCCCTTTCTCCTCACGGCCCCCACATCTCCCCCCCACCACTCTTTCCTTCCTGTTCACCTTCAGACTTCAGTTAAATGCCATTTTCTCAAAAAGGACTTCTGAGACTCTTCCAATCTGAGTTAGGACCCTCTGATATACTCTCCCAGAACTCCCGATATTTTTCCTCCAGAGAACTTAGCACACGTTGTCATTATATGATGTCAGTGGTTCTCCAAGTGTAGTTTCTGGACCAACAGCATCAGCGTCACCTGGAAACTCTCCAGGAAATGCAAATGATCGGGGCCCACTCCAGACCCACTGAATCAGAAACTGAGAGTGGGCCTCGAACCTGTGTTTTACCAAACCCTTTGCGGGATTCTAATGCACACTAAGGCTTGAGGACCAGGACTCTATTGTCATTCCTGTGGCAAGCTGATTGACACCTGTCTTCCCCACTTGAATGAAAACTCCATGAGCTCAGTGCCTGACACACAGCAGGCGCTTAATACGATTTTGGTGAGTAAATGAATTCATAAATGTGCTTTACATGCATTGGTTGGGAGGGCTGCCAATGAGGCCAAAATCAGGAATGTAGCCCTGGCCTGGGCTTTGGCAGTTTGCTCTTTCACAGACTTTAATGGCTAACTCACCAGCCAGGGCCCAGCTCAGATCATGCTCACGGCGCCTCTCTGGGCCTATAGAGATTATGATATTGTTCTAACCCTTGGAGCTCCTGCTGTAGAGACAACACATCTGCTGTCCTTCTCTCAGCCTCAGATACTTGAGGCAATGTTTTGGACAACCAGAGTTGTACCATTAATCTCTCTACCTTTTAAGCAGTGCTTCCTGCTTAAAAGCCAGAACCAATGAAGAATTGCTTCCAGAGAGGCGGAATATCTATTACTAAGCACATGGGAATAGTCAACTCACAAGAGCTGGCAGGTACTGAGTGCTCACTATGTGTCTGCTCAGACACATAGTGTCTGAGTGCATCTACACTATCAAGAGATGCACAATTCCATATGATCCTCGAAACAATGTCATGAAGTGGGCTATTACCCCATTCTACAGATTTTATAATGAGCCTTAACAAGATTAAATAACTTGTTTTACGTCACTCCTTTAGTAGTGGTGAAGCCAGGACTTTAACCTAGTTCTGTCCGAACACTCCTCATTCTTAACCCATTACGCTATACTATTCCGCCTAAGTCAGAGAGAGACACAGACTCTTAGAGCCGCTTCTGGTGAACAGCCAGCATGTTGGGTGCAACTCATTGGCTCCAAAGGCTTTCCAATCAGCAATACTAGGGAGTGCCCCAGGGTGCCAGGGCACCACCCAGCCAGGTGTGTAGTTTAGCATGTACCTGCTAAATTACAGAGTACAGAAGTGTAGCATCATCACCGTAGGTATTTGTCCCAGATCTCAAATCTTTTGTTTAAACTTGTGCTCAGACCTGACTCCCATTAGACCATGGACCCCACTAACCCCATGTCAGAGACAAGACCAGCTGGATAAACCATGGGCCTGAGCCAACTGGTTAGGACTATCTGTGTTCACGGTATATAAACAAGCAGAATTAACTAGCAAGGAGGTGAGAAATATTCACCTTTGGAGGGTGTTAAGATTCCTTCAAGCTGCCAGGGGCTATTGATGGCAGTGGAAGATGGAGTTTTCTAAACTGGGTATGTCTGAAAATTGGCCTCTAAAACCCGAGCAATTTTCACTAACAAAATCAGGTCTACTGCTACAGTTCATAGCCAATATTCTATTCAATTTTAGTGCCCACAGTGGTCTGGGTCTGTGCCATGTGCTACTGATAATATAAAAATTAATAAGACACACACACCTGCCCTCAAAAAGTTTATGATTAATAAAACAGGGTGGCTATGGAGGCAGTAGGCAGAGCAGAGAGTGGAGGATGTTGGTGAGGATAGAAAGAGTGCACTGAAATAATCTAGGTGCCAGAACCTAGGTGCCACAGCCAAGTGCTTGGGCGCCTCGGGGAAGAGAGACATCAAGTTCAATAGAATATTGCAGGGAAGCCCTCAAGAAGAACATGATTTTCTGAGCTGGGCCTTGAAGGAGGAAAGAGGGAAAGGCTCAAGCTAAGTGCAAAGGTGAAAACACTGCTAACATATTTTACAAGATCTTGAGCTGAGTGTCCTGACAGAGAACTGGAGAGCAAACCAGAGTGGAAGGGGAGCGGCAGATACCACAGAGAACAGTAGGGGACACTTGCCTTGTCATTTCCCGCCCCCCATCACTTGGTCTGATATTTCAGTTTCCTAAACATGCTGGGTCTAAAGTGTTTCTAGAACCTTCCAGCATACCAAGAATGTGTAGCTTTCTCCTTTTTCTGCCCTCTCACGTTCCTCTCCTTCTTTCTGGATGGCAGCAAATTGAAAGATTAAGGGGACACAATAAAGCTGGTGCATGCCCCCTGCCAAATCACTCCTAATTCACTCAGGCGTGAATGAGCCAAAGTAGCAGCATCCTGGTGATGCAGGGGAAGGGAAGCCAGGAGGTGTGGCCTCTGCCACTACCTCTGTGCAACCTTGGGCAGATGACCTAACCTTTTCGCCCTCAATTTCATCAATTGTAACAAGAGGGTTAGATCAAGGGATCATGGATATTTTCCCCATTCTGAGATTTTCTGACTCCTTCCATTTTATCATTTTAGAAGACCAATACCTTCTTCCTGAAGGGAAGCATCACATAATCAAAACAAGATTTAATGGTGTCACATAAATAAAATGCCTAAGGGTTGGGAGTAGAGGGGAGGAACTCAAATTACTTGAATACAATAGTGGCAGGTCAGCCCATAATTGAAGGAAGGTGTGTGTCTTGTAATACAGAACTATGCAAATGCAAAACTATGCAGAAAACAGCTGTACAGAGGTGAACGATTAAAGTGTCATTGTTGGTTGTGTTGTTCAAATATAGAATTTTCTTTCTATCTTGATTTTTCTTTTAAAAAGGTATGACTGTTGAAGAACAGACTTGTGGTTGCCAAGGGGGAGGCGGAGAGGGAAAGGGATGGACTGGGAGTTTGGGGTTAATAGATGCAAACTATTACATTTAGCATAGATAAACAACAAGGTCCTACTGTATAGCACAGGGAACTATATCCAGTATCCTGGGATAAACCATAATGGAAAAGAACATTTAAAAAGAATGGGGATTTCCCTGGTGGTCCAGTGGTTAAGACTTCGCCTTCCAATACAGGGGGTGAGGGTTCAATCCCTGGTCAGGGAGCTAAGATTCCACATGCCTCACGGCCAAAAAAAAAGACCAAAACATAAAACAGAAGCAATATTGTAACAAATTCAATAAAGACTTTAAAAATGGTCCATGTCAAAAAAAATAAAAACAAAAAAAAGAACGTATATATGTGTATAACTGAGTCACTACAGCAGAAATTACCACAACATTGTAAATCAACTGTACTTCAATAAAAAATAAAAACAAAACAAAACAAAAAGGTATGACTATTAATACCAAGTATAGAATACATGAAACTGATTTTATCACATAGTTGATTTTATTACATAATTTTTAAAATTAATTTATTTTTATTAATTTATTTCTGGCTGTGTTGGGTCTTTGTCGCTGTGCATGGGCTTCTTCTAGTTGCAGCGAGCGGGGCTACTCTTCGTTGCAGTGCGCAGGCTTCTCATTGCGGTGGCTTCTCTTGTTGCGGAGCACGGGCCCTAGGCACGCGGGCTACAGTAGTTGTGGCTCATGGGCTGTAAAGTGCAGGCTCAGTAGTTGTGGCTCACGGGCTTAGTTGCTCTGCGGCATGTGGGATCTTCCCGGACCAGAGCTCAAACCCGTGCCCCCTGCGTTGGCAGGCGGATTCTTAACCACTGTGCCACCAGGGAAGCCCTATTACATAATTTTAATAATTCTATCACATCTCCCCAAAAGCCCTTTCTTTTGGAAGTGGGAGATAAGGCATATCCTGGGTCCCTTCAGGCTTCTCCAACGCCACACTTACCAACAGACTACATCAGTAAAATAAGAACTTCTTCATAACACAGATGCCGTGCTGCCATTCAGAACCTTTCCATAAGGAAATGAAGAACTCTCAGGAAATGTAAATCCCTTCTTTATCCCATTACCCATCCAACAGATAGGAAAGAGAAGAAAACACAGTGGTATGTGAACCACAGATTTGTTTGTCAGCTGGAACAACACCTCAGCCCATCTTGTACTATCTGGTTGCTGTGAGATGAGAACAGAAGAAAGCCCTGAAAAGCAGATGCCAGTTGTCTTTGTCTCTTAATTTCTTGGATCAGTTTATATCTTGAACCATGTGAGCTCTGAATTCTGCCCTTCTTCTGTGTGAGGCTGCGTTGGCTTTGGGCGAAGCTTTTTCCAAGCATAGGAGAACAAGACAGAAAGCGTCTGTGCCATTAGTAAGGGATAAGTGAGATGGAGCCAGCTCAAGGCTGGTGGGAACGTGTCCCTTGGGGCTGCCTCCTTCCTGCCCCTTGCCAAGATCTGGCTCAGCAGTGGGAGAGGGGAAATGGGGAGACACATGACCCAGAGGCCAGCTGAGGTGGGACACAGGTGTGGTTTAAAGGCAGGAAGCACTGGAAGGCATTTGTTCTTGGGACTTTAGCCTAGACATAAAAATCTACTAGTCATTCTTCCTGTAGAGAAACCTGTAGGATAAAGATAGTGGTTTTGCTTACAATCTTCTGGCAGCTTTTTTCTTTTGTCCTTGTTGTCTGCCCAAGCATACCCTTGTCCTTAAAGTTAAGTGTAAAACACTGAATTTTTGCTGACTTTGGACTCTTTTCTGATGGGCTGTTAAGTCTAAATGTGAATTAAGTACCTCCACACACTCTTGGGTTCCTCCAAACCCAGAGATGGGTCACCCCACTGTATCCTGTCCTTATTTCTCTATCATTTCACACTTTGCTCCCAGAAGCCCATATGATACATGTCAGGTCAAAGCTAATTAGATCTCCCCAAATCCTTGGAACAGAGGAAATATGAAGCCCATTTCAGAGATGAGAAAGCCAAATCTCAGCTAAGGAAAAAGAGCCTTGTAGAGTTATCAGGGAAAATTTGGGGCTGAGTAAGACAGAAGATGCACAGCCATCCCAGAGTGAGATGGTGGAGACAGCTTGTCTTTTCCCATCTGGAAGGATGCTGGCTGCTCACCTCTTCTTCCTTTCTCTCCTCAGCTCCAGGTTCCACCCATGATTGAAATTCTCAGACTCCCACATCCACAAGTCTCCCCACCACCCTTGAATCTCCTAAAGGAAGGCCCTGCTTGTAGACTCCTATAAATATCACCCATCTAAGGAGTACCTAGCAGGGAGCAATCTGAGAGGTGCCCTCGGCAGAGCTGAGGTCTAAAAAAGTTTTACAGATCATCTATCAAGATCAAATTATAGCAAATTTGCCCCTAATGAGAAACAGGCTGAAGGAACAACGTAAGTGAGCCTGTAAAATTGGCATTGTGCCTGCCCCTCACTGCAAAGACTCCAATCTGCGGGTTGCATATAGAAGACTGACTTTGGGTTTCCCGAGAATTACAATAAACCCAGATGCCCCAGGTTTTGATTTGTCTTTTTTCCCCCCAAGTACAAGTGCTCTTTTATTGGTAGAAGCATTTTTATCAGCCGCGTTTTCTTTTATTTTAGAAAGTAATGCATGGGGCTTCCCTGGTAGCGCAGTGGTTAGGAATTCGCCTGCCAGTGCAGGGGACATGGGTTCGAGCCCTGGTCCGGGAAGATCCCACATGCCACGTAGCAACTAAACCCGTGCGCCACAACTACTGAGCCTGCACTCTATAGCCCGCGAGCCACGACTACTGAAGCCTGCGTGCCTGGAGCCCGTGCTCCGCAACAAGAGAAGCCACCGCAATGAGAAGCCTGTGCACCGCAACAAAGAGTAGCCCCTGCTCGCTGCAACTAGAGAAAGCCCGCGCGCAGCAACAAAAACCCAACGCAGCCAAAAATAAAATAAATAAATTTTAAAAAAAAAGAAAGTAATGCATGATTGTAAAAAACTCAAACGTAAAAATAAGGGAGAGTGAAAACATCCTCTCTCTTTCCTTACCCTCCCCCTCTCTTAATCCACTCCCCAGAGATAATCACTGCTTCAACTGTAAAACTGGGAGAGGCTTTTCTACCCTTTGGGTGATAGTCCCTAACTTCAAAGCCATGACAACCTGCACGTGTGCAGAAGAGGCAATAATAATAATAAACACTCTGCACATTGAGAGTTCACTATGTGCCGAGCACTGTCGTAAGCATTTTTGCATGCACAGCTTTTTCAATATGCACAACATCCCCATAGGATGGCAGAGGCAAGATTCAAACCCAGGCATTTGACTCCAGGGTCTGGGCTGGACATGACTCATTCCACCTCCGTGCGTATCCTCGCCAGCCTCATGCTGTCCGCACTTGGCCAGCCACTGCTTGTTCCTGGCTCTCCAATCCTACCCTTAGCTTTGGAGTCAGACAAATCTTGGCACAAATTCTGTCTACCACTCACTAGCTATGTGACTTAGGGCTGTTTTCTTAACCTCTATGAGCCTCGGTTTTCTCATCTGTAAAACAAGGAGACTTGTCTGTGAGGGAATAAATGTAAGAAATGCTACACCATTAACAAAATACCTGGTACACTCTAGATGCTTGATAAACATTTTTTTTGTGGGGGGGGGGGGGGGTGCCACGCTACACAGCTTGTGGGATCTTAGTTCCCCAACCAGGGATTGAACCCAGGCCCCTGGCAGTGAAAGCACAGAGTCCTAACCACTGGATCGCCAGGGATATCCCTCGATAAACGTTTCTTAATGAATATTTGTTCAAATGAAGGTGGCAATAGTAGATCCTAGCAGTAGGTTTACCTTTATTATACCATCGTATTATAAATAATAGGCTGTTGTCTTCTATTGATACTATGCTCCTAGCACCTTAATCTCTATGAGCTACATTAAGATTATTTGTATTGAGTGGTGTATCTCACACCCAACAGAAAGGGACATTCTTTTTTGGCTGTTTATCAAGAACCTCATTTCCAAACCTGTCGCATACAGACACTTGCAGCAAGCATTCTGGTGGTCATTTTATTGTTAAATCCTAAATCTTGGTAGCGTGTGCCCAATGGGTTAGGGTTTTTTTCTAAATATGGTACCTGACACTTGCTTAAGCCAACCTGGCCTCAGACATATATTTTTATAACAGCTTTGTTGAGATATAATTTATATACTTACCATGAAATTCACCCTTAATTTTAAAGTGTACAATTCTGTGGGTTTTAGCGTATTCACAGAGGTGGGCACCCATCGTCTCTATCTAGTCTGGAACCCTTTCATCACCGGAAAAGAAATTCCATGCTCCTCAGCAATCACTCGCCATTCCTCGCACCCCCCCAGCCCCTGGCAACCACTCATCTACTTTCTATCTCTGTGATTTATTCATTCTGGACACTTCATATCAATGGAATCGTACAATATGTGGACTTTTGTGACTGGCTTCTTTCACTTAGCAAAATGTTTTCAGGGTTCCTTCACGATGCAGCAGATATCAGTACTTCATTTCTTTTATGGCTAAATAATATTGCCTTATATAGGTATATTGCCTTTATTTATACATTTATCAATTAATGGATATTTGGGGTTGTTTCCACTTTTGTCTGTTCTGAGTAATGCTGCTACAAGTAAGCATGTACAAGTTTTGTGTAAATATATGCTTTCAATTCTCTTGGGAGTGGCATTGTTGGGTCATATGGTAACTCTATGTTTACTTTTCTGAAGAACGGACAGGCTGTTTTCCAAAGCAGCTGTACCATGTTACATTCCCATCAGCAATGTACAAGGGTTTCAATTTCTCCATATCCTTACCAATACTTGTTACTGTCTCTCTTTTTAAATCATAGCCATTCTAGTAGGTGTGAAATGGTATCTCATTGTGGTTTTGACTTGCATTTTCCTAATAACTAGTCACGTTGAACATATTTCATGTGCTAATTGGCCATTTGCACATCTTCTTTGGAGAAATGTCTATTCAAACGCTTTGCCCATTTTAAAAATTGGGTTATTTGTCGGCCTCAGATATTTTTATAACAGTTGTTGTATGTATGGTATGTTGGAAGGATCACAGGCTTACCTGTGTTTGACCTGTGTTTGATTCTGGCTCCATCACTTAACTATGTGACCTCAAGCAAGATTATTTCATTTCTCTGAAACTTAGCTTTATTATCCATAAAAGGGGAGTCACACCTCTCTCTCAGGACTGTTATAAGGAAAAATGAGATGTAAAAGCATCAAGCACAGATTGGGGTACTCAACAGACACTCAAAATTTGTTAGACCCTTTTATCACTCCACCCACATCTTAGACATGTTTTCCCTTAGGAAGATGTATTTGACCCTGGTGGACCAATTTCAACATGGCCAGTGGAGTGGACTGAAGTCTAAAAGGCAGGGCCTCCAGTTGGAAAAGGTCAGTGAGTTTACTGTGAGGTCCCCCCAACACATCCAACAATGCTTCCACTTTGGGGTAAAGGTTAGGGTTAGGGGTGACATGGCCTTGCTGATCTCTGCATGAGATCATCTGAGCAAATATAAGCCATCTCAGTAGCCTGAAAAATAGGACGGAGACAGTTATAAAAGAGCGACTGTAACCCCTTATGCCAGCACCACCAGTACCCTGTGTAACTGTCCGAATTTTGAATAGTAAGACTTTAAGAATGAGTGGCTTGAAACGGTTGGGTAACATGACATTCAGAGTCTGGATTTTCATAAGAGTAAGTCTGGCACTTGCTTATTAACAGTAATGCACAAGGCCTGTCATTTGTTCTTTCTCTAATGAATGGAGAGGCTGTTTAATTTCCTGATGGGCAACCTAGTAATTTTAGTCTCCCACTCCAAGCTTTTGCCTGGCTTGTTCCACGTGCATAAAAACAACCTTCTTCCTCTTGCTATCACGTGCTGTTTTTCTTCCCATTAAAGCTCAGTTCGAAGGCCATTTCCTCTAAGTAGTCTTCTCTATTAGGGGAAGATAACCCCTGAATGGGTGGCCAGGCTGATAACTGCACTCAGTTATTAATCCTGTAATCATTTATTGAGCATGTATTATGTGTAAGACATTGTGCTGTGTCCTGGGAACACAAAAAGGAATATGACATAGTCTGTGCCTTCAAAGGCTCATGATTTGTTGGGTATAATGGATGTGTAAACAGATATTTACAAATAACACCATGCTTCAATGATTGCCCCAAAGTGATTTTCATCACCGGAGCACAGCGGGTAGAGCTTGCAGGAATAGCAGACTCTAAAGTTTCATCTTTCCTCAGGTATCCTTTGGGCAACCCCTCCATTTACATACAACCATTAGAAGAGAAGAGAAAAAACACACACATTCTTTCATTTTTCTGTGTCAAACCATACTTTGGAGAAGGGAACCAGCAGAGAAGAAATGAAACAGAGTAGATTTTTTAAATTATTTCTATAAATAGAAAAATAAAAGGAGAAATCACAGGAAAGTATTACAATCAATTTACAGTACTGTTTTGTTATATATAAGTAGAAGCTGCAGGGAGAAATTTAGGCAAGGAGAGAATGATTTCATCTCCCATGTCCCCCAGAGCCTGACAAAGGTTTTCCTGCAACCCCACGAACAGGGTCCTCAGCCTTCTCTAGACTTCCATCTGCTCATATTTAAAATGAAGAGGTTGAACCAGCAGATCTTGACGATTCTGACAGTCCTGAGAGCCTATGAATAAGAGTGGGCAGTCTATTCACGGGTTTATTTTTAGCTGGGAGAAAGGAAGAAAACATGAATAGCAGGAAAAATGGAGGTGTCTTAATGTTTATTTGGTTGTAGAGGGCAGTGAAGGCGTGAGAAGCCTGTTCATTGCTTTCTTTCTCAGTGGTGAGGCAGGACCACAGAACTGGAGCACAGAGCCCTATGGAAACAGAGAGGAAGCTCAGGAAGATTAGGAACTGAGGAAGACAGCCAACGGGTCCAGGCAGCATCGTTTTTCTAGATTAGGAAATTTGCAACCAGTAGTTTGTAGTAACTAGGCTCTAACGTGATAAAGAAGATGTGGGTATGAAGAATAGGTTTTTAGAATAAGGGACAATGGGGGCTTCCCTGGTGGAGCAGTGGTTAAGAATTCGCCTGCCAATGCAGGGGACACGGTTTCAAGCCCTGGTCCGGGAAGATCCCACATGCCGTGGAGGAACTAAGCCCGTGCACCACAACTACTTAGCCCACGTGCCAAAACTACCGAAGCCCACGGGCCTAGAGCCCGTACTCCACAACAAGAGAGGCCACTGCGATGAGAAGCCCGCGCAGCACAACGAAGAGTGGCCCCCGCTCACCGCAACTAGAGAAAAGCCCGCGCACAGCAACGAGGACCCAGCGCAGCCAAAAGTAAATAAATAAATAAATTTATACAAATAAATAAATAAGGGACAATAGCAGGTGGCTAGCAGACCCTGATAGATGTCCAGGACATTGTGCTATATAAACCCCAGAGATTCAGCTCCCTGGGGGACACTGGGCACGATGTTTGTGTAGCAAGGACTGGATGAGGCAGGATGCCAATAGCACTCTGCGGGCACAGACTGCAGACAAACCGCCCCTGACTCATATCTCCAAATGAAATAACACCTTAGGCCAGCCAACTTGCTTTCCCTCTCCATCAAGAATATTTTACCCTCTTATTTTCTTTTGATCACATATGTCAGATTCCTATTCTCTCTGATACATTGTTACACTTGGGTCTAACTACAACTGCCAAAACAATTAGTGTCTATTTAGAAAGATCCCCCCAAAATACCTCCCAATCTAATAACTATACACATGGCACAAATTATCATTATATGCTACAACCCATCCTTCTGGCCTCATTCATTTCTTCTCCCATGTATGTTTTCATTCATTTATTCATTCAATATTGAGCTTCTATAAGCTGTGGACCTTGGGCAAGTCACTTAACCTCCCTACCTCAGCTTTTATCTGTAAATGAACTAATAGTAGCCATCTTAGAGGTTACTGTTAGAATTAAGTGAGTTATTATATGTGCCATGCTTGGAACAGTGCTTGCCACATACTAAGCACCATATAAGCATTAGATTTTACCATTATTATTATTCACTAATTTTACTACTATACAACAGGCTAAGCACTCTGCTACCTTAGAGATTCCAAGATGTGCCTTCAAAGAGCACACAGTGGCCCAAAACAGTAGCCTTATAAAAAGTATTATCATTATTAATATTGAAAGGAAATGCACCTTACACATTATCAGGAGAGAGAATTGAACAGAGAGTAACCGAAGAGATGTCAGAGGTGAGAGAGGGGAGAGTCTGATGTGGGCACAGGGAGAGATGGTGGTGCCATTGATACACTGAGTGTGAGCTGACGGAAAGACATTCGAGGCAGATGGATATCCAGATCTTGTGCTAAGATGAGAGATCTGGAACGGAGACATCAATTTGGGAGCCACTGAAAGGTAAACAGTAGCAGGAGTATATGAGAGCCAGCAGGAGGAGGCTCCAAACTGTGAGCGGAGAACCCAAGATGGAACCCTGGGGGAACACCCTCATGAAGAGACAAGCAGGGAAAGAGGAACCTGCAGAGGAAACTGATGGAACCAGGAGAAAGCAGGAGGAAAACCAGAAGAGTGACACCAAAGAGATCTCGGGAGAGGGGCGTTTCAATGAGAAGCGTGTGATCAAGAGGGTCAGAAGACTCAAGAGTCCATGGGATTTAGCACAAAAGAGGCCACTGCGAGCCATTCGGGGAAGGTGGAGGGATGCATCCAGTCCTGCGTGAGTCCAGATACGGGTGGAGGGGAAGTGGCTACAAAGAGGTATGACTATCATAAAACCTGGCAGCCCAGGTAGGGAGGAAAAGGGGTGAGCAGCTAGAGAGGGATGCAGGATAGAGGAATCGCACCTCCCGCCTCTCCTCTCTTCCCTCCTCACAACTCTGGATCCAGCCGTGGTGAAGTGCAGAAAATGCCATGCTCTGAACACACTGTGTCATTTGCAACTTTATACGTTAAAAAAGAATTGTGGTAAAATATATATATAACATAAGATTTACCATTTTAACCATCTTTAAGTGCGTACAGTTCAGTGGCATTAAGTACATTCACATCGTTGTGGAACCATACCACCATCCATATCCAGAACATTTTCATCCTCCACAGCTACAGCTCCACGCTCATTAAACAGTAACTCCCCATTCCCTTCCACCCCCAGCCCCTGGTAACCACCAATCTACTTTTTGTCTATAGTTTTGACTACTCCAGGTACCTCCTATAAGTGGAATCATACAACATTTGCCCTTCTGTGACGGCTTAATGTCACTCAGCATTTTTAAGGCTGAATAATTTTCTACTGTATGTATGTATACACCACAATTTGTTTACCATCTGTCCATCAATGGACATGTTGATTGCTTCCACCTTTTGGTTATTGTGAATAATGCTATAAACATGGGTGTACAAATATCTGTCTGAGCTCCTGCTTTAACTCCTTTGGGTATACACCCAGAAGTGGCATTGCTGGGTCATATGGTAATCCAATGTTGAATGTTTGAAGAAAATTCACACCGTTCTCCATAGCAGCTGCACCATTTTACACTCCCACCGACAGTGCAGCTCCAGAAAGGGTTCCAATTTCTCTACATCCTCACCAACACTTTATTTTCTGTTGCTTTTAAAAAAAATAATAGCCATCCTAATGGGTGTGAAGACCTTTATTCCTTTTTGCGTCTTAATGTTAGCCAAAACGTCCTGCTTCCTCCTGTCATCCACACACAAAGCCTAGTTACCCATCAATAACTCCTCAGTTCCTCTGAGGACTCTGAGAACCACTCCCAACAGAGTTAGCCACTCTTTATGCCTCATGTTTGCTACTTACACATGCTTACTGGATTGCACATGTTACACTGAGGGAAACTATAAGTTTTCAAATCTCTGTCCTCAACATAGACATGTACACCTTAGAGAATGGAGATTAATTGCTAGACATCATTATATTCCCATATCCCAGCACAGTGATTGGCATCACCGCCATGCTTTTCTCAGCTTAATAAATAAGCTTACATAAGGAAGAGTTCCTGCTCTCAAAGAATTTATAGTTTTATTACAATTTTAGGACAGGCATAAATATATGAAATCTTAAATAATAGGAGGTCAGGACAGGAATAAAGACGCAAACGTAGAGGGTGGACTTGGGGACAAGGGGAGGGGGAGGGGTGGGCTGGGATGAAGTGAGAGAGTGGCATGGACATATATGTACACTACCAAATGTAAAATAGATAGCTAGTGGGAAGCAGCCACATAGCACAGGGAGATCAGCTCGGTGCTTTGTGACCACCTAGAGGGGTGGGAGGGAGGGCGACACAAGAGGGAGGGGATATGGGGATATATGTATATGTATGGCTGATTCACTTTGTTATAAAGCAGAAACTAGCACACCATTTTAAAGCAATTATACTCCAATAAAGACGTTAAAAAAAAAGAAAAAGTGAATAAATAAATAAATAATAGGAGGTCAATGAAAGATACCAGATGCTCCAAAGAGGGATAATGATAACTTTCACGTGGGTAGTTGAGGGCAGTAGCCTTCAAATACTTTTGATCACATTAACTCTCTTAGTAAAAAGATTCTGAGCACAACTCACCATATATAATATGTATGTAATATATTACTTACAATATATATAATACATTATAAGTAAGTTAATTATATATGTGTCTTATTTTACTATTGTGCCTTAAAAATATACACAAAATAAAAATTAAAAGAAGATGTGATAGAAAAAGCGCCTACTGAATGGGAGAAGATATTTGCAAGTGATATACATCTGATAAGGGGTTAATACCCAAAATATGCAAACTAATGAACTAATACAACTCAACATCAAAAAAAAAGAAAACACAAAAGCCGGATTAAAAACTGCGCAGAGGGCTTGAACAGACATTTTTTGAAAGAAGACATACAGATGGCCAAAAGACACAAGAAAAAATGTTCAACATCACTAATCATCAGGGAAATGAAGATCAAAGCCACAATGAGATATCATCTCACACCTGTTAGAATGGCCATTCGCAAAAAGACAACAAATAACAAGTGCTGACAAGGATGTGGAAAAAAGGGAACCCTCATGCACTTTTGGTGGGAGTGCAAACTGGTGCAGCCACTATGGAAAACAGTATGGGGATTCCTCAAAAAATTAAAAATAGAACTACCATATGATCAGTAATTCCACTCCTGGGTATTTTTCTGAAGAAAATGAAAACACTAATTTGAAAAGATATATGTACTATGTTCATTGCAGTATTATTTATAATAGTCGAGATATGGAAGCAACCAAAGTGTCCGTCCACAGATGAATGGATAAAGAAATCGTGGTGTGTGTGTGTGTGTGTCTCTCTCTCTCTATATATATATATAGAGAGAGAGAGAGACACACACACACACACATACACACACACACACACACACACACACACAATGGAATATTACTCAGCCATAAAAAAGAATGAAATCTTGCCATTTGCAATGACAAGGATGGACCTTGATGGTATTATGCTAAGTGAAATAAGTCAGACAGAGAAATACAAATACTGTACGATTTCACTTATACGTGGAATCTAAAAAACAAACAAAAAACAATGAACAAACATAACAAAACAGAAGCAGACTTATAGCTACAGAGAACAAACAGGTGGTTGCCAGAGGGGAGGCGGGTGGAGGGGATGAATGAAACAAGTGGAGGAGATTAAGAGGTAAAACTTACCCAGTTAGAAAATAAATAAGTCTGGGGGATGAAATGTACAGCATGGGGAATGCAGTCAATAGTATTGTAATAACTTTGGTGTCAGATGGTAACTAGACTTACCATTGTGATTATTTTACAATGTATAGAAATATTGAATCACTATGTTGTGTACCTGAAACTAACATAGTGTTGTAGGATAGAAATCCAAATAGCAAAAAAAAAAAAAAAGAGGATGCAACAGAAATATAATCAGAAGTGTCAGTATTTTCTTCCTGCACCCCAATGGATTGCCTTGGCACCCCATTCTGGGGACCAGCAATCTAAAGCAGTGGGATACAAAATGGGGTCCCCCCAGCCAGTGTTGGGGCACAGCCATTTTGTCACTAGTCTATGACATGATAAGCACAAAAAATGGAAAGTAAGCATCTGGAAACTTTTATAGCAATTTAACTAGGTACATTCAAGTCTGCCAGACATCAAAATTTTAAAAGTGGCCTTGTATTTTGTACTCTTTGCTTCTTACTTCATTTGTCTAAATTATTTTTTATTTATTTATTGAATGAATTTAGTAATTAATCTTTACTGTATTTTATAAAAGTATTCACTTGGAAATGAAAAACAAAACAAAACAGAATTCTGTGCTTGGAAGGCACAAGAATAGACAGGGAGTCTTCGGGCCCTGAGCTGGAAGGGCCTCGGAGAGCTGTCTGTCCTCTGGGCTCAGAACTGGGGGAGCATCGTGGCTGCAGTGGACTAGGAAGGATCCCATTTCTCCTGACTGCTCCCTGCCCAGGACGGGGTTGTCTGCTCCCTCCTGAGCTCCCAGAGCCCTCTGTACACCACACAATAAACGCTGCTGTTCTGAAGTAAATTGGGATGTTTGGGGAGAATTACAGGCAGGGAGTCTGAAGGGACTCCTGTCCCCAGATCCAGCATGACACAGGGGCGTCTAGGGTGTGTGTCTGCTTTCCCTCCTCTGTTCCATTACACGCCACCTTGCTGTCCTCTGATCAGAGCCCTAAGCACTCTGCGTTCTCCCTTCCCTATGGACACTCCATAAATATTTGTGGGCAAGGCCAATGAAAACATTAAAACACCATTCTCGTTTCAGACATACTGTGTTGATGCCATTTAATTGGATGTTTTTGTCCCTGGGTTCATAATTCTTTTGTTCTAGCTTAACTACCAAATTCAGCCTCGCGTCACAGCCCGCAACTCATGGAGTGAG
Source organism: Monodon monoceros (assembly GCF_005190385.1). Lineage (NCBI taxonomy): Eukaryota > Metazoa > Chordata > Mammalia > Artiodactyla > Monodontidae > Monodon > Monodon monoceros. The sequence continues at coordinate 45,523,988 of NW_021703774.1, read as the reverse complement.
TCTGTGCAAAATGGGGCAAATTAGCAAGCAGCATTCCATTTATAACCCTGGTGCTCAACACGGGCAGCGGGGGCTCTTCCATTAACATGCACAGTCACCAGCCCCTGTCCTGACAGCTACCGAACCACAAACTTCTCCAGAAACCAGGTGTGAGACCCCTTCTCATGGCAACCCTGAGCCAGGTGACAGGAGTGCCCTGCAAGGCTCTGCCCTTGGCCCCAGGGGTCTCCCTGGAAAAGGCCAGGGCTGGAGCGTACAAGATCTCCTGTTTATGGAGCATTTACCACGTGGGCTGTTCTAAGTGCTGAGCACACAGCAGCTCGTTCAATTCTCCCCCAAATCCTTTGAGGAAGGTACCTTTTTTTTTTTTTAACTGTGGTAAAATATACATAACATAAAACTTACCATTGTAACCATTTTCAATTCAGTGGCATTTAGTACATTCACATCGTTGTACAGCCATCACCACCATCCATCTCCAGAACATTTTCATCTTCCCAAACTGAAACTCTGTATCCATTAAATAACAACTCCCCATTCCCCTCCTTCCTGCAGTCCCTGGCAAACACCATTCTACCTTCTGTCTCTATGAATTTGACTACTCTAGGAAGGAGGACAGTATTTTTATTATTATCCCCTTTACAGAAGAGGAAACTGAAGCACAAACAGTTTAAGTAACTTGCCCAAGGTAACAGCTAGCAAATGCAAGAGCAGGCAGTCTGACTCTGGAGCCCACTAAGCCATGTGAAAGTGCACAGAAGTCCCTCTGGGGAGACAGCCAGATGCCTCATTTCTTAATGCCTCATCCGTCCACGACACGTGGCTCTACCCTGATCAGCAGCAGAGCAGCAAGGTACTCTTCAGGTCCAAGACTCAAGGTGGGAGAAAAAGAAACTGGGATGATTCATACCACTCAATTTATCCTCTCCCAGTACATCCCACCACACACGTGCGTGCGCGCACACACACACACACACACACACACACACACACACACTGTAGTGACAAGAACCTGACTTCTGGATTCAGACAGACCTGGGTTCCACGCACAGTTTTGTGATGTACTAAATGTCTGCTCTTGGACAATCTGTCTGACCTTTTGTGAACTTCCATTTCTTCTTCATTAATGTGGGAATTATGCTATTTACCTTACAGGTAGGCTGAGAATAACGGTTCAATGAGATGAATTTGGAAAACCATCAGGCACAGAATCTGACACAGAGCAGAAACTCAATCGTTGTAACTTCCGTCCCCCTTCTTTTCCACTTCACCCTTCCTTGAAAAGAAAACTGAAAAACCTCCATGAACGTGCTGAAGCCTGGCCAGTCTTTGGCTGTTGGAGCTACCAAGTGTGCTGGGGAGAGAAGAAATGAGGAAGAGGAAGAGGTGTGGTGGAGGGGAAGGAACGGCTGGGATTTGTTCATCTTGGGGCAATGAAATTAAATCCCCAGAAAAATATGTGCTGCCTCTTGCATCTCAAGTATTGGCAGGAAAATTAGAACAATGGGACGCTGGTGGGTTCACAATAATACTGATGCTGTAAAGAGCCAAATCCCTGCCTGAGCTGCCATCCCCTCGGGCAGTAGGCAGGCTGGACAGCTCCTGCAGAGCCCAGTGTATTCTCCACTGGATCCCCAGAGCCTCACAGCATGCCAGACACACGGCGGGGGGTGGGGGGGTAGGGGGCAGTAAATACCCACTGAATCAGTGAGTGAGTGAATACATGTCACTTGACCACAGTGCCTAGAGTGTATTTTTTCGTAGGAAGAGTGAACTGCCTGGATAAATATTTCAGTGTGGATTCCCCCATGCTCTCCACAAGAAAAAAAAAGTGAAGTTTGGGGCAAGGGGTTGGGGGTTGGGGGGTGCAGAGGGATTTGATTGATGCTTTCAGCCACCTGGGTCATGAGGCAAACTTCCTGAAACTGTAAATCCAAGGAGTTTAAAAGGCCTGAAACTCTGGGGTGTTTTAAGTTCTGCTGAGATTGCTTGCAACTGGAGGGCAAGGAAAGGGGGAGCTGCTGTGCTCCCTAAATTTCTTCTCCCCTTTGCAACGATCCACGGTGTTAAAGAAAAAAGAAGTGAGCTATGAACGCTATGCCTGCTTTTCTGGAGAAACAGGGGCAGCTTCAGGAGACCATCTGGAACAGGTAAGGAGCTCCAGAAACAAAGGCATGCTTCTCAAGGAACTAGGCTGCTGGGCATTGGCTAGTGAAAAAAATAGGGGAGAGATATTTAGCACACCAGAAAAATAGAGACACAGAAAAGAAAGAAACAAGGCAGAAGCAGAAACAGTGATGGCAGAGAAATAAACTCCACAGTACAGAAAGCCACACAAGAAAGTCAAGGAGAAGGGAACAGCAAAGCCAGGCGGTGGAGACTGAGTGAGGGAGTGAAAGCAAGGCTCCAAGACGGGGCTGGAAGAGTGAGACAGAGAGCAAGGCTCAGCCTTCAACTACATAAAATCACATGTTGTCTGCGCGCAGCCACCTATGCAGAACAGCAGATGGAAAGCCAGGTCCTTCCTGTTCCTCAAAACAAAGTAGACTTTTTAGTGAGACAAAAATTCAGAACTTACTGCAAAATTGCTTCGTTCCTTATCGTCTTCTTCACTGTTTTGCTTCTGCAAACAAAACAGCAAAAATGCCGCCTCCCTTTAATTTAACAGCTAGATAATTTCCAAGGAGATTTTGGAAATGAAAATCATCAAGTGTGATCCTGGAAAGCGATCAAGCTGAATAGCTGGGTTTAAAGGGATGTTGCTATAAGGATAAGATAATCTATGATACTAAAAAGAATTTGGCCCTGATGCCATCTGAGCAGCTCAGCCTGGGAAATGGGGCAGGAATGAATATCAGAGTTTAATCCCCCAGATCCTGGAGGTGGGAGAGACCCTCCATGGATTCTCCTTGTGAACCAGAGGGCACAAATGTCTTTCATATTCTAGGTTCCATGAGGAACCCCAGGGAGCTGTAGAGTCCAGGCCCAGATGTCCCATCCCTGGAGCGGACAGGCTCTAAACAGAGCTATGGGGCCAGCGTGCCTGGGATGATTACTGAGGCACTCAGCTCTAGGTTGGATGAGGGGGGTCTGGGTCATACTCTCCAGTCAAGGGTAGCTTCTCTGCTCACCCCACTATGCTCTTCAGATAGTCACTTCTGGTAATCCTTGACAGGAAAAGTTTGAACATTGCCAAATGAAATGTCTGGCTCTTTTTAAAAATCAGTACTCTCAATGTGAGGCAGGTACCTGTGGTCCTATAGGTCCTATAGGTGGAGCCTGATTGCAAATGGCCCCTTTACATGGGCTTAATGCACCAGATTCCCAGTGGGCAGAGAATGAGCACAGATGTAGCAGAACCTGACTATCATGGCGTAGCTGTCTGACCAGTCTGACGGGGCCCTCTTGCCCTCTTCTGCAACCGCCGGGGGAAAAGCTTCAGGACAGCCATGAAATTCCAGTCACCAAGGAAAGAGCAAGTGTCCACAAGGGTCTCTGCTTATTCTAAGGCCTCTGACTTCTCCTTTGAGATAGTTGGACTTTACTCTTTTTAAATAATAAGTTAAGTGCTCACTATGTGCCTCTTTGCTAAATACATTTCATATATTATTTCATATAACCCTGATGCAATATTCTAGGTGTTGGGTGTTACTGTCCCCAAATTATAGGGAAGGAAGCTGCAGTTCAGAGAATTTAAGTAACTCTTCCCAAGGTCACACATCTAGGGATGAGGGTCTGAACCAGTTCTTTCTAACCCTGAGCCCACATTCCTAATCATACACTATAGTATCATTTAAGAATTTTAACAAGGAGCTTTAACAAAAATCTAAAAAACACAATGATGCGTTCATCAAAAGGAAAAATAGGCTCTCCAGGTGTCTGTTTTCACTTCCCTGGCTCCAGGCATCCTTACCTGGGCAATTCTTCACCTGGCACTCTGCCCTCAAGAGGCTGCATCCTTGGCACCTCCTACCTCATTGAGGAGAGCCTCTCTTCCCCCCACTTGTGGAGGATCATCTACTTAAACTAGGCCACGGCCATAATCATTCATTCCAGAAGGGGCTGTGATTCACATCTGAGCCTCGGAAAATGGTGTTAGTTTAATTTAAAGGGGAGAAGAAAGCAAAATAAAATGTACAGATGCTGACAGATTTCTTCAGACCTTAATCTGCATTCATTTTGTTTTTGGGGCATTTGATTTGTGTTTTTTATTTTCAAACTGTGTTGTACCAAATGCAAGGAAAATAGATTTACTGAATCTGTATCCTGTGATTTCACTGTTTATTGATGTCAATACAGAGTAGATGAGGAGCGTGAAGAGAGGGACATCAGATGGTTTTCCGTCTTCCCTCTAGGAATCAAAGACAAGAATCACCAAGCCCAGGACTTTTAGAGGCTTCGACAAACTTCAGGGCTGACAGTCACACTATGTGTCGCCTCCCCGGTCCTTCCTGGGAGCCACACTAACCTTGACACAAGTGCAACTAGGAGACCTTATTCCTCTCCTTAGGAACGGGATGTGTGTTGATGCTCCCAGTGTGTGTTTAAACACACCCTGCGTTTAACCTGAGTGTTGACATTCATTGACCCACAAACGTTTCAAAAGAGGGAAGCATTCCAGCCTTGCTTTTTACAGAGGCAGAGAATCAGGCTTTCCAGGACTAGGGGCATGGAGGCCATTTAAGACAATCACCACGGTTTCCTAATTCATGTCCCTGCCCATGGTCGGCCTTGTTCTCCACAGAGCTGTCATGATAATATGATTATACCATCTTCTTATTCAAAATTCTTCACCATCACCTACCAAAAGAAATAAACAAAATAACAACCCATGTCTGATGCTGCCATTTACTTATGCCATCATTTGACAATTATTTATTAAGCACCTGTTCTGTGCCAGCACAACCTAATTCTAACCAGGCTCTCCAGGCATATCTTCTATTCCCCATTCCCTCCACTCCATTCACCCTCCAAACACCTGCACATTCCCGCCTCTAAGCCTTTGCCCAGGCTGTTCCCTCCCCCACATACATCCAAATTCTACCCAGCCTCAAGGACAACTCTTTCTTTCCCCTCTGTGAAAACTTCCCTTTTCTCCCCAGGTCAGCATTAATCACTTCTTTGACCACCTGCCGCTCCCCTATCCCCAGGAAGAAGTAGCTGTTTCCCTCTCTGAGTTCCTGGACCATCATGCTTTTCCCCCATCCCTCTGTTATTTCTTGATGACTTGGTAGTATTATTTCTTTACTACTGTCCATCGAAAGCAAAGTGCATGCTTATTCTCCTCCCTCCACCTTAAAAACAGAACCAAGCAGCCATTCAGAGTATTTTGAATAAATGGGCACAAGAATACTTTCTTGGGGTTTCCCTGTTTGCACAGTGGTTGAGTCTGCCTGCCAATGCAGGGGACACAGGTTCGAGCCCTGGTCTGGGAAGATCCCACATGCCGCGGAGCAACTGGGCCCGTGAGCCACAACTACTGAGCCTGCGCGTCTGGAGCTTGTGCTCTACAACAGGAGAGGCCGCGACAGTGAGAGGCCAGTGCACGGCGATGAAGAGTGGCCCCCGCTCGCCGCAACTAGAGAAAGCCCACGCACAGAAACAGACCCAACACAGCCAAAAATAAATAAATAAATAAATAAATAAATTTTTTTAAAAAAAAGAATACTTTCTTCTCAGTTCCCATGACACTCTGTGCTCATAATTAGCTCATTGATCACACTCTGCTTAGTATTATGAATACCTGTGTACATAATAATTATAAACCACTGAAGGGCTTATTATCTCTTATTTATCCCTTTATCTCCCACAGCATCTAAAAAGAAATTCCTTTCTCAAAGTGGGCACTCACTAAATGCTATTGAGATGAAAGAAAATTAAAATAAATTCCCATCCTTCCAGATAGATTTAGGGAGGCACTGGGAGAAGACCCAAGGAGTGCTTGGGAGAGCATGCCACAATGTCAGTTCAATTCAGCTAACATTTATTAGCCATATATATATATATGTATATTGTACCATATATGTACACATATATAATTAACATTAATGTATTTGTATAATAATATAATATGTTATTAATAATTAATAATTAATATCAATCATTATTATTAGCTGAACACTTATTAAGTGGGCTATATTTGAGGGTTAAGTTAGAAAAATAAAGATGAATGTGACATAATCCTGCTTTCCAGGAGCTCACAACAGAAATACAGAAGACAGAACTACATGAAAAGGCAGCCAAGCTCTACAGCAAACCCATGAGTGCTAGGCTGAGGGCTTGTGCTGGTCCATAACTAAGCATCCATTGATCTATGATGATAAAGATAAAAAATTAAGTTCACTTTACTGAGTTAATTAATCAGGCTAAAGTTATTCCAAATAAAAGGATTGTTCACTATTCCAAGAGTACATCCTTTGTACTTTGGGGGGAGGGGAATATTAAACATCCTTTCATATTGAAATAATGGGATGGCAAATGGGTGCTTTTTGGTCTGAAAAATAAAAACTGGAGAACCTGATGTTGTTTCTCCCAATTATTTTTGTTTTAATTTTGCTGTTTCATGAAATCCAAACCTGTTCCTGCATATTGAACTTCATGATCTTGAAGATGCATTTCACTGTGTGGTAGGTCGAGTAAAGACAAGCCTTGGAAGATATTTTCCAAGAAACATCATGGCCCTGTCTAAAGGAGCTCCATCAGTTCTCTGCATACTGAGGTAGAGTGGTCATATCTTCAGGCCTGAGAACTGTTTGGAAGCCTTAACTTTCATAAGAAGAGTCCAATTCTACTCAGTTTTTTGTCAAAAGTAAGGCTCTCTTTGCAGATTTTTCCTCCAGGAATCTCACCAAAGCTTTTCAGGAAAAATCAGGGAGAAAGTTCCCCTCATGGTGCTAGCTGGGGGAGGAAGACAATAGCAACTACTAAAATTCAATCTCCCTTCTGCTATCTAAGGAAGAAAATATTCCGAAGGAAGGACAATAAAACAATAGTCTGAGGGCACTGGTGGAAATTTACTGAAGCTGGAGTAAGGGAATAGGAAAAAAACAAAGAAGAAAAGCTCTACCTCTAGTGAAGGGACAGGAATGCATGCTGGTCACAGCATTGCATCTGGAGGAGGGCTAAGAACACTTGAGAAAGCCGCACCCTGAGTCCAAGATTGATAGTGCCTGCCTACAAACTGAGACTTAATCAGAACATCAGAGAATGACCCCTCCCCACACCTACCTTCTCCACACTAGCGAGTATCAAGTAAAAATAACACTGGCATACAGCTGGGAGAGCTGCAAAAGGCAGATTCTCTCTAAGGTGCAGTGCAAATGGAGACCCAAATACAATCAGGAAGATTAAAAGTCACGCAGAGAACAGACTTTGACAAAACCTTCTTGTAAATCTGTCTATACCATAAACAGAAGTTATTGTTAGAGGAATTTGAAGACTTTGGTGCACTAAGGGTAACGATAGAAACAACAAACTTCAAATACAGCCCAACTTCAACTCGATTAACATAAACTTCCCATACTAAAGGTGTAAAAGGAAAGGAATGCTCATCTTCAAGCATTAAAAAATATTGGACTCATCTCATATCTACTGTATTATATATGTCTTGCCTTCCACAAAAAATTACAAGGCATACAAAAAGAGCTTGAAGAGAAAAGCAATCATTAGGACCAGATTCATAAATGATACAGATGTTGGAGCTATCAGATTAGTAATTTAAAATAACTATGATTAATGTGCTAAAGGCTCTAATGGAAAAAGCAAACAACATGGAAGATCAGATAGATAATTTCATCAGAGGGTTGAAAACTATGAGAAGGAATCTAATGAAAATACTAGAAATTAAAAACATAGGAGCAGAGATAAAAAATGCTATGAGTTTGTCAGTAGACTTGACATAGCCAAAGGAAGAATCAGTAAATCAGTGAACTGGAAAATAGGTCAATAGAAATTACCAAACTGAAACACAAAGAGAAATAGTAAAAAAACAACAACAATGACGGATTAGAGAATCTGAGAGATGTGAGACAATATTAAATACACAATAGTAAATATATAAGTATTTGGAAAAAAAAAAATCCCAGAACTAAGAAGAGAATGCACAAAAGAAATATTCAAAGAAATAGCAATCAAAAATTGTCCCAGGCTTCCCTGGTGGCGCAGTGGTTGAGAGTCCGCCTGCCGATGCAGGGGACACGGGTTCGTGCCCCGGTCCGGGAAGATCCCACATGCCGTGGAGTGGCTGGGCCCGTGAGCCATGGCCGCCGAGCCTGCGCGTCCGGAGCCTGTGCTCCGCAACGGGAGAGGCCACAACAGTGAGAGGCCCGCAAACCACAAAAAAAAAAAAAAGAATAAAAAGTAAAAGGATTGAGAAAGACACACTTGCAAACATAACCAAAAGGAAGCTGGAGGAGCCATATCAATTTCACATAAAGTAGACTTCAGATCAAGGAATATTATCAGGGATAGAGAGAGACATGACATAATGATAAAGTGGTCAATTCAAGAAGACATAACAATTATAACTGTGTATGCACCTAACAACAGAGCTTCAAAAACAAAGGTCTGCCCTTGATTGGTAACAGAAGTTACCTGAACTCTAGGACCTGGTCGCAAATGCTATAGCCTTGAACTCTCAACTATTAATAAAAGATATACTCATGATATATTCATATTAATTCAAAGGATTTCTTGAAGGATAAGCAGCCCATCCATTTCTATAGTTATTTTAAATTTTATTTCCTAATCTAGCCAAACCATTAGAAAGCTGTGCTCTTGAGCTGCACTATTTTAGTCCTTTATGGGACTGTTTTCTTAATTGTACTTTGATGTTCTGCCAGCAACTTGAACTAAGAGATAAGAAACAGCCCTATAAAACGCCTTACTGGGCTTAACATAGGGTTATTGTTGAGAAAGCTGTCCCTTAGAGCACACAGTATTCTCTTCATAGGGGCCCATGAAAGAGATTTTTTTTAGGTTTCAGAACTAGGAAAATCTCTATTTCTCTAGTCATAATTCCCTACTTCCTTTGGCTGCTGGAAAATTTGCTCAGAGGCAAACTTTAGCCCATGGAAATTTATGGCATACATTTTTTTAATACTAACTTTACCCCTGAATTTATTTTATTTTCCCATCATCCCAATTTTCCCATCTGTTAATTTTTATTCTGTTACTCTTTTACTGTACTTTTCTTTTAAAATCAATTTTATTGAGGTATAATTTGCATGTAATAAAATAAACCCATCTTAAATGTACTGTTCAATGAGTTTTGACAAATATTACCATGTTGTTTTTGTTAGCCATCTAAAAGCAGTTTTGCAGTAAGTAAAGGTAAAAGTAAATGTCACAAGGCAGTCTGTGCTAAGCATTATCATAGAGATATAAACAAATTACTATGGGAATATGAGAGAGGATGAAAAATTCTGACTGGAGGGATAGTGGGTGGAGGGTGAGGGATCTTAGAGAAGAAGTCTCATTTTAAAAAGTAATATCTCACCTTAAATTTTAAAGATGGAATTTAAAAGATTGAAGTAGCAGGAAAGGTAATTTGGAAAAGGAAATGTCTGAGTAAAAGAATCACGGGAAAGATATAGGCACTGGTTCGGTTTGGCTGGAGTGGAAGGTGAGCAAGAAAGGAGTATGGGGAAATCAGCCTCTAGCCATGTTGCAGGAGGTTCTGAAAACCAAATGGTGCAGGCAATAGGGCTCCATAGAAGGTTTTCAGCAGAGAAGAAACATAATGACATGTGTTTTAGAAAGATCACTCTGGAAGCAGTGTGAGAACTAGATGGGGATGTTTTGACGGGAGATAGAGACAGCAGTGGGAAGGCTCCTTCAGTGGTCCAGGAGAGAGAGAAAGAGCACCTGGGGCATCTGTTATGTGAATGAAAGAGAGATGAAATCGGGTGCCCTGTAACAGGAAATCTCTAGGAAGGGTCAAAGAATTAGTTATGAGAATGAGTGAGAGAGAGATTGACTATACAGATGACCGGGGGACAGGCATCCCTATGATTCCTGTTCTGGACAGAAGATTGCCAGGCCCTGGGTCTTCCTTCTCCCAACCTCTGCCAGCAGAGAAAGCACAAGTTACCAACCCCAAACTAACCCCTACTTTGTGGGGGGTTAACCCAATTGGGGCTGGTCATGGTAGTGAGTTCCTTTACAGTTAACCAGAGTCAATATCATACATAATAATAATAGCTAGTACTTTACTTCAATTTTAAAAAAGTAAAACGGTAATAACTAACACTTAAAATAACAGTCTCTGTGAAGTACTATTCTAAGCACTTCACATATTTTAACTCATTACTTGCCACAGAATTCCTACAAGTAGGAACTATTATATACCCATTTAACGGATGAAAGAATTGAGGCACAGGGAGAATAAGAGTCTTGCTTGAAATACATAGCTGGTAAATGGCAGAACCAAGAATCAAACCAGGCATGTGATTTCAGAGTCCAGGCTGTGTGTCATTATGCTCTAATGCTGAGTGCTCTGGACCCTGTAATAATTTCCTAACTCACATGCTCACCAGGGTCTCTCACTGCCTTAAGGTAGGAGGTGCTGATATTCCTGGCTGAGAGATTAATAAAAATGTGAGGGGAGGCATTGAAGATCAATGTCTATGGTGTATTTGGTGCCCCATCAGTCATCAGGTATGACCAAGCACAGTATTGGCAAGATGTTGTATAATATATAAACTGTGACTAAGAATATTGCAAAATACGGAATAGAAATAACAAAAATATTGTAAAAATCAATGCCCATAGGTATATATGAGCATGTGTATTCTTGTGTGTGTGGAAAATGTGAGTTATCGATGATGGCTGGGGTTGGCTGAAGCAATGGCCTGTAACTCACAGACACCATAAATTCCTGGAAAGCCACTCACCAGCTATTTAACAATCTAAAAATACACCTTTGGAACCCAACCTTGGAAGGAGGCAGGCGAAGGTCTAGCTGAGCTAAAACAAACTCAGAGCAGATTACCAATCTACAGACATGCTGAACTTGGACATACTCTGTGAAGACAGGGGCGTGGCCTGGCGCCATCACAAAACCAAAGTCACGCAGCATAAACAAATAGATCGAGCCTGGATTTTTTTTTTCTTCCAGAAAAGCCTCCACATTTAAGCTGTAGGCACTGCCAGTCCTCCTTTCATCACCTCATGTATGAGATTTGGCCACCCATTCATTTAAGCAACAGATGGGAACTATCTGAATGTGTGTACATAGTTGAAATCAACAAATACTAAAGTCTGCATATGGCGTCATTTGAAATTTATACCAACTCTGTAAGATATTGGAATAATTTCTTATCACAGAAGAATGTGTGGTGCTTATTTGTTCATTCATTCCTTCAGGCACTATGCCAGGGATTGAGGTAGTGAATAAAACTGCAATCTAAGAATCTGCCCTCAGGTTACTTAGCATCGAGTTAGAGAGCCAGATAAGTAACCAGGTGCATATGAAGCCAAATGATGAGGGCCCCGAGGGTGCTGAGAGCATAGAAGGAGGCACTGACCCATTGTGTCAGGGAAGCTCTGGGGAAGAAGGGACATTAGGAAAACCCATAGGGCCCATTGGGAGAACTGTACTAGGGAATTAAAATTTTTGTGTTCTTTTGTGTTTGTTTGTCTAATTCTGCTATAGCATTTTGTTACCTAAAGGACTATCTTTTAAGCAAAAATTATACTCTCCCAGAAAAAAAAAAAACCAGGCTGTGAGGAAAGGGATGACAAGATCAGGCACTGTCAATGGGAGAGAAGAGATCACATATGTGCAAATAGAAGTTGCCCAAAAACATCCCTCAGGAAAGAGAGGGCTATCCCACGTATAAACCTTCACCAAGTCTCTAATATTTTGAGGTGCCCTTTCAATTACTTTATTTTGAACATCAAAATTGTACTATTGAGGGAGGTTATATTCACCCAGAACAACCACAATCTATGCTAAATTTTGGTGCTTATACAGAACATTTGATGAAATTGGTAAAAAGCAAGACAAAGAAATTTAACACAAGTATAATAATTATTCTTGGGGATATAACCTCACAATAGCAAGGGATGGATGTTGTATATGAGCTTTTTAAAGATCACTTTTTAAAAGCAATATAATTGTTTTGAATATTATTTCTTCATAGGTGAGGTCATACTATATTTACATAATCACATATCCTGCCGTTATCACTTGATATTACTGCATCAACATTTTGCACAAAATTTAAAATTCTTTAACAATAAAAATAGCCATGTAGTATGTAGTCATCCATGGATATCATGAATAGCTGGCAATAGGAAAAATGAAAACTGTTCTTATATTATGCAAATGGACACTTACAGCTTAGGATAAAATTTTATTATATGCAGATGCAGAAGGGGTTTTATATCAAACAACTTAGACAAATGTGAAAATATTGTGCTCTGAAAAACTATTAGATGGTTCAAAAATTCACTTCAGCAATGACAGACATTTATGTTGAGAATACCTGTGATGAGTTTGAATTAAACTGATGAAATGTACATGAAGAAAGGCAATATTTATAAATTAATATACTATGTCATACAGTATATACTTTAAATCTTCAAGAGTAAATATTACATGAATTAAACATTATCTTAAATGTCATCTGTAGCACTAAAAGTATAAATAAGTATATTTTTCTGTTGGGAAAACCCTATCTATTTTCTGCATCTTCTTACTGGGAAAACATGGAATACCTTTGATTTGGAATTTATACTGTAGATAAATAATTCGTTTACATTTTCTTGACCAAACCCTGTGGAACATCTGATAGATAGATACAGCTGGTAAAAAAAAAAAAAAAAAATTAGATAACTCAAAAGCTTGCAGTAGCTTTGGATCATTTAACATTGGGGTAAATGGTCCTTACACCTGTACTCCTACATTGTAGCAGAGGACAAATCTGGATTCCTGAAAGTCCACACTAGTTCTCCCATTTGCCTATAAAGTCTAACACCAACAACCTTAACATTCACGTGCCTTCACAATTTGTCAACTAACCTGCCATGTTTCTACACCCCATCTCTTGGTCTTAGCCTCATGCATTCAACATTCAGACAGATGAAACCGCCCAGTATTTCAGGGCTGGCTCTAAATGTTCGGCTTCTGTTCTTTTGCTCATGGTGTTCTCTCTGACTAGAATGGCTCTCCCCTCCCACTCCCAACCATTTCCAAATATCTACATCCTTTCCCTTTCCAAGGTCCATCTAAAATATCACTGCACTCTTATTTCATTTGTCTCAAATAAAAGTAGGCTTCTTGGGCTTCCCTGGTGGCGCAGTGGTTGAGAGTCCGCCTGCCGATGCGGGGGACGCGGGTTCGTGCCCCGGTCCGGGAAGATCCCACATGCCGTGGAGCAGCTGGGCCTGTGAGCCGTGGCCGCTGAGCCTGTGCGTCCGGAGCCTGTGCTCCGCAACGGGAGAGGCCACAACAATGAGAGGCCCGCGTACCGCAAAATAAATAAAATAAATAAATAAATAAAAAGTAGGTTTCTTTTCTGTAATCCCAAATCCAAATCCCAAGGGCTCTGTACTGGGGGTCTCTCTGCTTGGGTTGGGGGTGAGGAGGGGGATTCTCAGCAGGGGTGGTCTTGAGAGTGAGTGAGGTCAGTCCAAATAATAATAATGAACACTTAGAAAACACCAGAATAATAATAGCTGACTCTAACGCAAAAATTGCTGTGTGCTAGGCACTCTTCTAATTACTTCACATAAGTTCATTCATTCGATCGTCACAAGAATCCCTTGAAGCAGGTGCAATATCATCCATAGTTTACAGATGAGGAAACTACAACCCAATTTAAGTAACTTACCCAAGGTGGCCTGGCTACAAGTAACAGAGCTGAGAGAACATGAACTTAACCATTGTGCTTTTCTATGTCTGGACTACTAGAAAAAAGACATCAGCTGTGGGCAGGAAGACAGATGGTAAACTGGACGGTTCGGAGACCCACATGTTTAGTTGGGTGAAACAAAGGTCAAACATCAGGCAGGCAGGAAGATAACAAGTGCGGGCACAGAGTAGAGTCTATTAGGGCTTTCTTCCCACACTGGACTAATTTCAGGATCCTAAAGAAATACACTCCTGCCAACTGCTTTGGAAGATGCATAGCATTTTAGGTACCTCATTACTTTTTAAATTACTAATAAACCTGTCACATCTCCCCCAGTAACCATATGCTCCTTGAGGATCCATGCTGAATTCACTTACTATAGTATCTAGAACTATGCTTTGCACATGGTAATTAATCAATAAAATATTGTTAAATGTCACAAACTATTAGTCCACATTTCAACTGGCTCTTTTTAATAAAGCAAACACATCTTAAAGATATTTTAGGAAGATTTCTATGCAACACTTCAAAAATAATTCATCATTATATTTTTTCTTTATAGTACTTCCTTGGTTTTTTTTTTTTTAATTGTTTGTCTCCCCCAACTAGTATATAAGCTACATAAGGGCAGAGGCTTCATTCTTGTTTATCACTGTATTTCTGGCACCATAGAACAATGATTGGCACATAAAAAGAACTCAGTAAATATTCATGAAGTGAATATTTGAGAAAGAATGGACTTTGAAAATGCTCACCAGACCCTTGTTGGGCAGGCTTTATTCTTGCCAACCAATCCTGACTTAGTGTATCAATACTATTCCATTACCCTCAAAGCAAACAACAGTCATGTAGCACAAGGAAAAGAAAGGGTTTTGCTGGAGTGGGTTGGGTGATGGAGGAGAGACACAGCCTCACACAGAGCACAGCATTTGCCCCTTTTCAAATCTCCATTGGGCATCTCTGTCCACACCGGGCTCCAGGCCTGCCAGCTGGTCATCCCTCTACCCTTTCATGCTGCCCACCTCCAGCAATGCAGGTTCCCAAGTGTTCTTCCTCCCGGACTCTACCCTCCCCCTGGGCCCTGAGCAATGTAGGCTCTCCAGTTTACCTATGGTCCCAATAGCAAGGGACATGCCCCTCAGGATCTATTCTCCTTAGAAGGAAGCATGGGAATTAAAAAGAATTTTTCTCTTTTACAAATATCTTAATTTTTTTTCTGTCACCCACAAAGACCTGAATTTGAATTCAAGTTTTTCATTTTACAGGTGCCTGACCTCAGTCAAATTACATAACCTCTCACCACCTTATCTTCTCATCTTGTAAACATGAAGACAAAACTGACTTTATAGGGTTGCTGTAAGAATTAAGTGGGACAAAACCCCTGGTGCAGAGCACGTTTTAAAGAAAAATGTTACTTCTCTTTTTGTTCTTGAAGTAAACTCTCAATTCTTCAAAAGGACCCATGAAACAAGGAGAGTTGAGGTTTTACAGAACAGTGCAATAGAAAGTCATCACCACTGAGAACACTGTTTCCATGGTCCCAGGGACTTGGAGGCATTGACTGCACAGGGTAGTTTTCTGGGCGGCAGTGGTGAGAGAAGGTGCATGGCCCCGGGGGGGTGTGTGTGACATTACTGATTTCTCTGTGTGTGTTGCTTATAAATCAGAGGTGACTGACTAAGGTGAGCTGCATGTACATCACTGAAAACAGCTACTCAGAAATGCTCAAGGTACCAGCCAGCATTGAAAGGGAGACACACAGATCTGAATGACCAGAATGAATACGTCTAAGTGTTTATGTTGAGAAAATGTCATGTGCCAAGGTCACGTTCCCACCCTAATCCTGTCACCACTCCCTCAGTCCTCAGTTTCCTGATTATGAGGTGGCAGAGTCTGAGAAGGCATCCCGTTCTGCCTTTGTTGGCAGGTTGCTAATGCCAAGTGTGTAAGGGCTATCACCGCACATGATTATTTCTGGCTGGTACATCATAATTGCCTCACAAGTACTTGTTACCTGTTTGATTCTAATGGTAGTTATACAAATTACACTTAAAACCAAAATTGAAGACTCTTGGCTGCTATCTAAAAGGTAGTCATTCGAGGCAGCACTTAAAATTTTTAAAAAGATTAACTCGGGCTTCCCTGGTGGCACAGTGGTTGGGAGTCCACCTGCCGATGCAGGGGACATGGGTTCGTGCCCCGGTCCGGGAGGATCCCACATGCCGCGGAGCGGCTGGGCCCGTGGGTCATGGCCGCTGAGCCTGCGTGTCTGGAGCCTGTGCTCCGCAGCGGGAGAGGCCACAGCGGTGAGAGGCCCATGTACCTACCGCAAAAAAAAAAAAAAAAAAAAGATAACTCAGGCTAGGAATGCCTGACCAGATAAACCAAAGCCACTTTGGCAGGGAGAAATGTAAAGTATAGCACATTTATCCAAAACAAAAGAAATAAAGAATTCCTCTCCCAGGCCAAGATTGACTCCCTAATTAATGATGTGAAGGAGAAATTAAACCATGTGGTGCTGCATAAATTTGGAAGATTTTGAAGGTCAGCTTGGATCAGAGCATAACATTTTTTACTTTTACTTTTTATGAAGTCAGTTTCTGAAAAGACATGACAGTTCTGATAGCTCCCACAACTGGAAATCATTCGAGTGATGCACCGTAAGTTTTAATTTCAAAACTTAGGCCTAAAAATCGATAAAAATCTGACTAAGAAATCTTGAAGTGGGGATAGGGACATCTGATATTCGGCATGTAGATCAGTGCTGATGAAGGTCTCTCACACAAGTGCAGGGCCAGAGCCCTTAGAGAAATACCTTCACCCCATCAATTATGTTCTGTCCCTGCTCCTCTGGCATATTTCTCTTCTCTCCTCAGCACCTCCTCCCCCACCTGACGACCTTTCTCCCTATTTCACTGAGAAAATAGAAACTCTCAGAAGAGAATGTCTCCATGCTTCCACCACCAGATCTACCCACCCACCTGCACGTGACTCAGTATCCTCCACTTTCTCTTCTACTCTGATGGATGAATTTTCGGTGCGCCTAGACAAAGCCAACTCCCCCATTTTGCCTTGACCCAACCCCTCTAGCCTATTCAAGGACGTTCTTCCAAGATCTCTCTCTTCTCTTTCTTGCACTAGCAGTTCTTCATATCCATTGGATGATTCCCATCAGTCTGAAAACATGATGCTATTTCTCCCATCTTAAAGAAATAAACAAAAGAGACCTTCTCTTGACCCATGTCCCCCTCCAGCCACTCACTTTTCCTCTGCTCCCTTTTACAGCAACACTTCTCAAAAGAGCATCTAAATTTGCTCTCTCCAATGACACTCCTCTTTCTTGCTTATGTTCACTCCAGTCCAGCTGCCATCTCCACCACTCCAGCAGATCTGCTCTTGTCAAAGTCTTCAATGGCCTTTGCTTTGAGAGACCAGTAGTCGGTCTTTGTGCTCATCCTAGTTGACCTCTCAGCAACATGTGACATGGTTGATCTTGCCCCCTTGAAGCAGCACCTCCACGTGGCTTCTTGGATATCACACTCTCCTGATTTTCTTCTGCCTCACTGGCTGATGTTTCACAGTCAACAGCTGCCTCTTCCCCATCTCACCAGTCCCTGGAACGCTGCAGTACCCTGAACACTCAGTCCCTGATCCCCGCCCTATCGACACGCACTTCCTCAGTATTCGCAGCCAGTCTCGTGGCTCTAAATATCAACTCTACACTGATGACTCCTGAGTTATATTCTTATTTTTTATTTAGTAACAGTATATGCTTACTCAGCGTGTCCATTTGGAGGTGCAATCATCCTCCCAGGGGCAACAGGCCCAAGATTCAGCTCCTCCTAATAGTCCCTCCTGTTCTTCCCCCAGTTACCCCACATCAGTAAATGGCAATTCCATTCTTCCAATGCCTCCGGCCAAAAACCTTAGCTCATCCTTGATTCCTTGTGCTTTCTCACCAAAACAGATCCATATTAACAAATCCTATCAGTGCTTCCTGCAAAATACGTCTAGAATCCTATCACTTCTTGCCACTTCTACCTCCCTGGTCCAAACTACCATAGTTTCTTCTCTAGATTATATGTAGCAGTTATATTATTGTTTATTACATGTTTCTAGTCTCAGTTCCAATGGTCTGTTCTCATCATTGCAGTCAGAGTAAGTCACTGGAAGTCAGATCATGTAACAGTTTTCTTCAAGACCTTCAAATGTCTCCCCTTCTCCCTTAGAGTAAAATCCAGTCCTCACAATGTCCTGTGTGGTCCTACACAATCTGGCCATCCATTATCTCTCCCATCTCGTCTACCACTCCCCCTCCCTCTATTCCAGACACACTGGTTTCCTTATTTTTTTCTTGGACATTTGAGGGAAGTGCTCAGTTTAGGGCTTTTGCACTTGCTGTTGTGTCTGCCTGGAATGCTTTTCCTCCAGCATCCATATGGCTAAGTCCCTTATTGCCTTCAAGTTTTTGCTCAAGTGTCAGCATCTAGTGAAATCTCCCCTGACCACCCTTTAAAATTGCAACCTCTACCTTTGGTACTCCCTATTCTTCCATCTCCCCCTCTCTCTCTGTTGTACTCCTTGGCACTTACAACCCTAATATACTACACAATTATTATTGTCTCCCCACCTCCTCTAGACTGTAAATGCCACAAAGGCAGGTCTGTTTTGTTCTCTGATGTACCTCCAGCAACTGGACTACTGCCTACACATAGCAGGCACTTAAAAAAGTATTGGTGGTGGTGGTGGTGGTAAGCAAACTCATAAAGAACAATTCTGGAAAACAAATAATCTCTAACTGCTCCAGAAATTAATTCATCTCAAGTGGAAGATAAATTCATTCTCAGGCTAAATATACTTTTGAAACATAAGATTATACAGCATCAAACACAATCATAATAACAGTTATAACTCTTATACTTATATTGTGCCTTCCAGTTTACAGAATTCTTTCTCCCATATAGTTGTATTTTATCCTCAGGACAACTCTGAAATTGAACAGGGAAGAGAGTGTCAATCCCATTTTACAGATGAAGAAGATAAGCCCCAGAGCAGTTAAATGTGCCCTTAAGGGTTATCCAGGCAATAAGTACAAAAAGTGGGATGAGCGCTGTTCCCCTGACTCCGGGATTAGGACTATATTGTTGCTATAGACTTTTGAAGAAACAACTTGTCCTTCTCTGGAGTACTCAGATGAGTCCTGACAGGATCTGGAGCCGTCACTATCCTAATTTGGCTCTTGATTAATTCAACAAATATTAATCGAGTACTTCCTATGTTCCAGCATTTTCCTAAACACTGGGAATACAGTACAGGATAATACAGAGCAGGACAAGGTTATGCTCTCATGGAGTCTATATTCTTAGAGGAGAGATGTGAATAAACAAACACCTCCTAAAATATGTCGGGGTGATAATGCTATGATGAGGAAAGGAATAGAAATTGATGGGGAATGGAGAAGATCAGCTATTTAGAGATGCCCAGTAATAACTTATTAACATGCTACCCACAAATCCTTCCTCTGTCAGCGGGGTGGACAGTGCTTCCACATGTTGGATGGAAATACTACAAAATGTATCATTATACATTTGAAAAATAAAAATGTTCAAGATTCTCTTTCTAGATTCTAGGGAATGGGGGTGATAGAAAAGCTAAATAAAATAGCCTGGTTGACAGTTGGAGAAGATGGCATCAGGACAGTCAACCCTAAGTTATGGGAACACAGATTTTGTTCAAGACAGAAGCGCTTTCTAACAAATGAAGCTGTTCAGCAATCAAACAGCCTGAAAATGAGCTCCCTGTCATGAAAAGTATCCAATAAGAGACTGAATGACCTCTGGAGCCTCTTCCAACCGCATATCTGATTATTCCCCATTCTGTGGAGCCTCTCTCTACCCGAAGTCACCATTAGTTCCAGTGGTCAACAGGGTGAAGACAGGAACAAAAAATGTGGCCCCAAACCATAGTTCTCTTGCCAGCCCTCCTAGAGGATGAGCAGTCACCTCACTGTTGGCCCTAGATCCTTCCAGCAGCAGCCAAAGCTGATTCTTCTGCAGGGAGACTAGGGGTACAGACAATCCTAGCTTTACCTTGCAGGACTTACCAAGGACTCACGTCTAAATGAAGTGCTCTGCCCAGCGGGAATGGGTGGGATGCTTTCGCCAGTCATTCTATTCTCACTGACAGTTAAGCCACCAGTGATTACAGAAAGGAGAATTACAAATTGTCCTGGACAGGAGGCAGTCCCTCTGGAGATCCCCACCCGCTCACAACATCCCTGGATGGCAATCACCTACCCTCCTCGGCCTTTCAGCCATTTCCCAAATCCTCCACAAACACTGGCAACCAGACCTCCAGGGTGACTGCGTGTTGGCCCAGGCAAGACATCACGGGACAGACACTGGCAACAACTACTATTACCCCCATTTATCCATCACTTACTGTGGGCCAGATAGTTTGCTAAAAACTCTGTATGTGGCAGGATGGACTATATCCTTTATATATGTGGCTGGGACATACTTGGAGAACTACAGCTGGGCACAGTCTGACTAGTGGTGGCGGCTTTTACTTGCTGAGTGGGATAGGCCAGCCAAGGGACTTAGAGCCATGGGAAAGGTGATGGAGGGGATGGAGGGGGAGCTGGGCCAAGGAAGTGAGGGCAGGGGGACCGAGGGCATTTTGTGGGAAGGACATGGGAAGGTGGGGAGAAATTGCTGGAAGAAGAGATATGAACCTGCTGCCATACGGGGAAGAACCAAATTTCTTCTCCCTGAAGTTGCGTGAAATATTTTGGAAATTGTTGGTGATTTACATTGTAACCCCTGCCATCTCTTGGTAAAATGTTTGGTAAAATCTATATCACTTAGTACCTAGAGACTGGATCTGTGCTTTTTCAGCGTGTGCAATAAGGCACTGGGGCCCAAGGTGAGAGCCAAGTGGTCAAAAAAGGTGGTATTACAATATATTCACATTATGTCATTTAATCAACAGCCCCAAAAGGTAGGTATTACTATACTCATTTTACAGTGTGTTGGGGGGAGGAAGGTTACTGAATAATTATCTGTAGATGTTCTTGCCAACTACAATGTAAAAGAAGGGAGAGAATTTTATACTTCTATCTGTCCACTCTGACCCTGTGCCTGTAAGTAAGCAAAATGGTGAGCAGGGCTACCTCACTCTGTTCACCGTCACTGCCCAGGCCCTTCTTGATTTGCTCCCAATCTTCTCCTGTTTCCCTCCAGTGCTTCCTGGTTCTGGGCCAGGTCCTTCTCTTTGCTCCTCACTCTGTCCTCTGGACTGTCCACAGGTCTCCTTGGTGGTCTGCAGAGTCCTCTGGCCCAACCACACTTGGTTGCCTTGGGCAGGATCCCCAGAGCAGTGCCAGCCTCTCTGCCCACAAACCCTGGCTCTGGCCCACACAGTAGATGCAAGCGCTAGAGGAGGCCTAGCCTCTGTTTCTGCATTGTCACATGACCAAATGTAGTGCTGAGGGTCCCTTTTCACACAAACGAGCAAGGCAGTGTTTTGCAGTAGTTAAACCAGTGATCTCCAGAGTCAGAGCATGTGGGTCTACATTTCTGCCCACCATGCACTTGCTGTGTGGCTTGACACAAGTTACCCAACCTCTCTGATCATTAGCTGAAGGGGAATGATAATATGATTGTTGTAGGGATTAAATGAGGTAAGGCAAGGAGCGGTCTTAAAACAGTGCCTGGCACAAAGTAAGTGCTCGATAAATGTTAGCTCATGTGTTAGTTTTTAATGATTATGTATTGGATGGAGATGAACGGAGTTGGTCAAAACACAGGCCAGAGTGTCTATCAGTGGTTCCATTTCCCACAGAGGCCTTTGGGCAAATGCCCTCTGGAGATAGTTCAAGTCTATGGAAAGGAAAAGGAAAAGAAAGCTGAGAGATCACCTAATTTTCAAGCTGGATTTTTTTCTCTTCCCCATGTCTTTAATTTCTAAAGTTCAAACTTTTCCCCACAGCTATAGTCATACAATAAAATGAGATTCCTCATAAACAGTGTCATTTCTTATTCCTCTTCCCTTTCCCAGTCTTTTCAAATGCAATGTATTTCTGCATTTCTTTAAACAAACAAACAAAAATTATGATCACAATAGACTGAAATTAACCAAATTTGCATCTAAAAGAAATGTGTATGTGTAAATTACTGAGGGTTTTGCCTGGGGAATGGGAGCAAGTGAAGAGGAGCCAGGCCAGAAAAACTACATTAAATGGCCGTGATGGGTGGCCCCACTCAGGAGACTGTCTTTACCAGGTCCCCTTCATTCCTTCTCCATCCACTGTTAGAGCTCAATACAACCACAAATGAAACCACGAAAAACCAATCTTTACAAAACAAGTGCAGCTGGGAAGAGCAAATTCCATATGGAGAAGTTATTCAAGCCTCTTGTACAATATTCAGAGCCGTAAGATTTACTGGGCAAACTGGGATATTGGGCTTAGACATCCCCCAAGGGCTTCAACAGGGAGATCTTTATTCACTACATTTAAATGCAAATGATAACATGACTGCATGACAATACACTTTGAAAAGCTGATTTAAAACAACACAAGGGAAGGATTAAGGGACCAATAAGAAGGATTTTATTCTAATTTTCTACAGAGGTTAAAGGCAGGCCAAATAGAAGTCCAGAATTCAAAAAGGTTGGCAGGAGCCAACCTTGTCCCCAGACAGAATTTGTTTAATTATTTTGCTCTTCTTATGAAGAAATGGAAGGAAAAAAAAAAAATTCTTTTTTTTTTTTTGGCTCATCAAAGATATCTATAGCTACCAAGCAGGATTCCTGAGCAATATGAGATTATCTCACCAAACTAATAATAATGCAAGCAAAAGCCCAGAAACTTGACACATAGCCTGTGCCATATTGAGGGTGATTGCATATGCTTAGAGTTACTGGAAACTGTTCTCAGACCCTTATTCTGATTTATGAGAAACCCTGGTTGTTCAGAGTCCCCAGGTTGGGAACCACTGATGTAGGAAGGAACATCTAACACAGACATTCATGGCTTTGAATGACAAGGAATAAAGAGCCGAATGTTGCATGTCATGGAAGAATGGCCCATTGTGTCCAGTGGGAGTTCCACTCTGGAGGGGCGCCTTGGAAGCCCCATATGACGCAAGAAAGATGGGAAAGACCATAAATCCCTTGCAGTAAAGGCAACGCTGATGCTTGTGTCACCCACTGTTGACTGGGGTGAAGGTATGATTATATCTACTCAAAGATGGAAATTAGACATTGTCCCCATACCAGCCCTGTCTGCAACTCAAACTGTCGAGCAAACATGAAATGGAAAGGAGAAGGATCCAGTCTGTAAATGGAGGTCATATAGACAGAGAAGCAAATATATACTAGCTGAAAGGATCTCACCTTGAAACAATAGGATGTCTGGGATTTGCTTCAGAAGAATATAGGGCAGGGTAGGGGTAGGAGTACCAGTGAATAAAGACTGGCAATGAATTGATAATTACTGAAGTTGGGTGACAAGTACATTGGGGTTCCTTATACAATTCTGTTTACTTTTGCATATTTGGAAATTTCCATAAGGAAAATTACTTTTTTGTTATTTGTTTTCTTAAGGATTCCATCTGCCCAATTTAAATGTGACACTGACCACCTCTGTTGGGACAAAGTCATCATTGCAGGGAATAAGAGCATTTCTCAAGGGAGCCCTGGGAATAGGGCAGTGCTAATAGCACAATTGTGAAGGGAGAAGCTAGACAAGATAGGAAGAAGGTTCAGAGTTCAGTCTCAAAACCAGGACTTTTAAACATGGACAAGAGTTGATTTGGAGCTCTCAACAGAACCCATTAAAAAAAAAAAAAAAAAAAAAACTAGCCCCTGAAATGAAATATTAAGAAACTTGATAATTCAACAGAGACTTCTAGTGTCAGCCCTGTCCCGGAACCTGAAAATTTTCTTTCTTATTCTGAAGGCAGCATGTTACATGTCATACAACCAAGCATGTGCATTGACCTTCAAAGTTCCAGAAGATACCCATCTTGGCAGTATACTAATCAGGTTTGTTCTACCAGCCAGATTTTTAAATAAATTGGACTAAGTTTAGTAGCGTAGTCCATCAAATTGATTGATTATTCAGAACGTCAGGACATTTCAGCATGCAGCTAGCCATAGGTTGCCTTACCTGATTCAATTAGAGAGACACAGTGCCACAAATAAGGGGAACATCCAATAAACTACGTTCAATAATAGGTAAGAAAGCACACATCATGCCACATCAGAATGCTGCGTCACAAACTGGACATAACGTTTAAAGAGGGATGTAGACAATGAAGATATGTTTGAAGAAGATGAGCCAGGATGTTATGAAGACTTAGAAACAGTAATAGATGTCCAGCTGAAGGAACTTGTTAGCCTACGGAGAAGACTGGTGAGGAGGGCTGAGTAGCTGCCTTCAGCTATACGAACGTCTCACAAACAGAGGAAGACAAATTAGACCTGTTCCATGGATCTCAAGGAAACGAACTAGGGCCAACACATGGAAGTCTCAGGAAGGTCAGTGTCAGCCCAATAAAAGAAATAATCTTGAAAAACGTAAAACTGGGCCAAGTGCTATTCGGCTGCTTTGGAAAATAGTGCATTCCCTGGCTCTAGAAGATCTCAAGCCAGAGTTTGGACAAACACTTGCGAAGATGTTTTAAAGGAGATTTCAGGACTGGATGAGGATCTGCGTGATTTTTTAAATCTCCTCCAACTGGAGATTCTGTGATTTCTGAAATGAAAACTTACAATGGACAAACCAAGGTTTTTTGTCCATTTTGTTCGTATGAAGTAGAGTAGATAATACACAAAGCTTCCCTGTGCCAGGTGCCATGTACATAAAACCTTTTTCAAACCATGAATAAATAAAAGTAAAACTTAACTCCTTTGTCATGCCCAAACCTACTTTTGCCTCACTGAGAAACCACTGCTGGATGTACCAGACATCTGACTGAAGCACCCAGTGGATAGTTTCAGGATTCACCTTCATCCTTGACCCACATTTTCTACTCCTGCCAAGCTACAAACTTAATAGCCCCCAAACACGACTTGCTGCTTCCCCTGTGGATGCCTGGAAAGGCTGTACTCTGGGATAGGGTTCCCTTCTTATAACACATGAGCCTTCCTATCTTGAGGTAACAATCCATCTCAGTTTTGAAGTCCCTAAATGTTTGCTATTTGTCCTGTTTTCTGACTCTGTCATACTTGAATTTCTGTTTCCCTGTGTTTCCTGGTTTCCAAATTCTTGGAATTCTAATTTCCAAATTCTAATCACCTATTTTGCCTAAAGTTTGAGATTCTGAATATTCCTAACAGTTCAATCATTCATTCATTTGCTAAATATTTATAGTAACTGCCACGTGCCTAGAGCACTGTGCTAGGCATTGTAGGAGATACAAAGAGCCCTATGACGTGGGCAAGGGCCTAAATCTGATAGAGAATATGAAACATGGACTGAAATAGCTACAACCCACAGCACAATGTGCTAAGGGCTATACCAGAGGTACAAGCCGAGTGCTGTGAGAGTTCAGAGGCAGGCGAGATCCTGCAGAAAACTGAGATGTGACTGCAAGAGCAGCCTGTAAAAGCCTGATGCAATTGATGTGCTGATTTTTTTAAATCCTCAAATATAAAGTATACAAAATATTAGATTGAAAGAAGGAGGCAGCCGTGAATCAGGTAAAGCAGAGGTCCCCAACCTTTTTGGCACCAGGGACCGGTTTCGTGGAAGACAATTTTCCCGTGGACGGTGGGAGGCGGGGCGTGGTTCAGGCGGTAAGGCGAGTGATGGGGAGCGGTGGGGAGCGGCAGCTGAAGCTTCACTCGCCAGCTGCTCACCTCCTGCTGTGCGGCCTGGTTCATAACAGGCTGCAGGCTGCGGATACATACCGGTCCGCAGCCCGGGGGTTGGGGACCCCTGAGGTAAAGGATGTTCTGGGAAAGTACATCAAATGTTCAGCAGCAGATAAACGTGCAACATTAGCCAGAGGGGCTAATCAATGTCCAATGTAAACCAAACACCAGAAAATCATCCCCGTTGTGAACACAGTCATTTACTCACTCAGCCAGAAAAACTACAATTATGAAATTGAAACTACATTTGCTGCTTAAATGAGTCTTTTTAGAGATTTAGTTTAGACTGAAAATTGTTCATTAAAGAGTTCCTCTGGGTAATGGACTTCAACTGCACTTTATATTTTTAGAACCCTTTAAATTCACTCCCCATTCCAACCCCTAGAGGTAGGTAATATCAGGGATAGGCAAACTTTTTCTGCAAACCGCCAGAAAGTAGTAAATATTTTAGGCTTTGCAATCCAAACAGTTTCTGTCACAACTACTCTGCTCTACTGTTGTAATTTGAAAATAGCCATGGACAGTTTTCACGTGAAGGAGTGTAGCTGTGTGCCAATATAACTTTATTTATGAATACTCATATTTTAATTTCAGAAAATTTTCATGTGTTACAAAGTATTTTTCTTCTTTTATATTTTTTTCCACCATTTAAAAATGTAAAAGCCATTCTTAGCTTGCATGCCACATTTGGCTGGCAGGCTGTAGTTTGCTGACCCCTGGGTTATATCAATCACCCTATTTACAGATGACAAAACAAAGGTTAAAGGAGACTAAGTATATTCTCAAATCAATAGCAATTCAGTTTCTTAAATTCCATATATAATGGAACTAATGAGAGAAATAATGAAGCAATAAGAAAAACTGAGACATTTACCCACTCTTTATCAACATGTTTCACAGGGTGGGAAAGTCATGTATTATCTATAAACTTTGACTCCCTGGGGCATAACAAGTAAATAATTTTTAAACTGTGCTTAGCAAGATCGGTTCATGGTAAATGAGGCAATTATGGCTTAAATTTATATGTACTATACTATATTGTCTTTCTTAATTTTAATTTATTATGGGTGACAGTCTCTAAGCTAAAAAAAATTTTTGCCTTATTTTGAAGATCTTGTAGTTTTTGTGATGAACCACACACATCGCTAAATATTTATCAGCACATAAATATCTCAAAAGAGATATGAACAGTTATTGATGTAGTTTAATCTCAGAGCTCCATGGAATGAGGATTCCACCTCTCTGTGGGTACCAAGATGAAGGGTTGAAGAAATGTTGAAGAATAAAGCACTGGGAAATCCAACCCCCCACTGGAATGTCACTTATTTGAGACTTTAAAATGATATAGTAAATTTCAAAGTCACGGACACCCATAGCTTTATAGCAAGAGCAGATATACAGTATACTTGTTCAAGACATCCTGAAAGGATTAGAGCAGAAAACAAGTGTCAGAGAAAATCTCCAGTGGTCCTCACTCTTCAGAAAATTAAGCCTAGGGGAAAGAGAACAGGCGCATGATACAAATGCTTAAAAATCAAGGAAGATCACACTAGGGTGAACTGAGTTCACCAAATCTGAAAATACTCTAACAACAATGAGGTGCCATACTGTTAGAGGAACAACTGACCAAAACCGCCCGCCCTGGCCTGGCATCATAGTAACCACATGCATGAGTTATCTTACAACAGGAGGTCCTGTTAAAGAATGAGGCGGAACTAACAAGCTACCACCAACCGGAAGAACTGGGTAAAGGTTAAAAGAAGAGAGGAGACGCCAGTCCTACCAACCTCTCAGGATCCTTCTTGCTGGAATCCATCTTGGCTGAGCAATGCACATGCCACCAGGAAGGACCTTAAGTCAGAACGATCGGCCAGAGACAACCCAGAAACTAACCCCATTATCATAAAACCTGAGACTGCAAGCCACGTGGCAGAGCAGTTCTCCTGGGTTCCCTTACCCTGCTGCTCTCCACCCAGGCACCCCTTCCCAATAGAGTCTCTTGCTTTGTCAGCAGACACACAGACACACACATGTGTCTTTCTGAGTGTTAGACAAGAGCCCACCCTTGGGCCCTCGAAGGGGACCTCTTCCTGTAACAATCCCACTGAAGTGCAGAAGGGCTACATTTAGAACCTAGGTGAGAACAACTTCCTATGAGAGAGGTGGTTGGTTGGTTGTTTATTTGCTTAGGTGGGTTGTACAGCAGTATAATTCCCCACTTATTTATTCCTTCAGTAGAATGGACAAATGGTTCCATTTCAGAAAGTAATAGATAAATAAATAAACAATATTTTAAAATCATGGGGGAAAAAAGCCCTCCATATTTAGAAAAGTGATACAAAAATAATAACTTTAAAATATTTAGATAAAATCATGGTGTCAGGAGCTTCCCTGGTGGCGCAGTGGTTGAGAGTCTGCCTGCCGATGCAGGGGACGCAGGTTCGTGTCCCGGTCCGGGAAGATCCCACATGCCGCCGAGCGGCTGGGCCCATGAGCCATGGCCGCTGAGCCTGCGCGTCCGGAGCCTGTGCTCCGCAACAGGAGAGGCCACAACAGTGAGAGGCTCGCGTATTGCCAAAAAAAAAAAAATCATGGTGTCAGAGCCCTAATAAAGGGAACACTGACATTTGGGAAGTAGGTCCCACATCTGGAATGCACTCCTCTGCCCATCACTAAAAGGGCTGAGTAAAGTCTAAACTCTTTGGTGTCTACCCTCCACCCCTGCCAAAACCTGTTTTCTGGCTCTCTGGTCTCCTGCCCTTTCCTGTCCCCGCCCGCACTCCAGTCATCTAACAAGCTCCCTGGAGATCCCTTAATGTGCCATGATGTTTGGGGCCTTTACACGTACCCAGCTCTCAGCCCAGAATGCCATTCTCCATCCTGTCCACTGGGCAGCTCCTACCTTCAAGCTCATTCTCACTAATACATGCCCTGATGATCCTCCCACCATGTCCAGAGTGATCACTTTTTCTTCTATGTTCTCACTGTACGTCATCCTCCCCTCTTTTTATAGCACTATGACCTGAACTGCTATGTGCAGTTTATCTCCTCTACAGAAGATGATCTCCCTGAGGCATAAGAAGGAATGCCTTTAACTTTCATATCCCTGAGGCTTAGCATGGTGCCAGAGGCACATTCGTAACTCAATAAACATTTGCTGAATGAATGAATGAACGCATACTGAGTCCTTTTAAGACTCTACCCTTCCTACCACAGAAAGAATCTAGACTTAAGGTCAGGGTGGTAGGTAATTCTAACATTTCATTCATTCACTCATTCAACAGACATTTATTGAGTACTTACTATGTGCCAGGAACTCTTCTAGGAGCATGAGAAACGTCTGTGAGCCGAGTAAACAAAGATCCCTGCCATTGAAGAGCTCACATTCTGGTTGGGGAAACAGACATTAAACAATAAATGTAACAGATAAATAACATGCTTTGTTAAAAGGGGATAAGAAGTAAGGGGAAAAGATATAAGTAGAGCATGACAAGGGGGACTGGGAGTGTGTGAGTTGTGATTTTAAACTATGTGATCAGGGGAGTAGGACCTGCCAAGTAGACAGTGAGAAGATTGCATTTGGACAAAGACTTAGAGAGTCAATTAGACATGGGGATATATGGGGGAAGGGCATTCCAGGCAGCGAGAACATTCAGTGCACACTCTAAGGCCAAGACAAGGAGGTCAGTGAAGTTGGCTAAGAATGAGGTTGGAAAGAGGTGTGATGAGGTAGGGGGAGAAGGGGGAAAGGTGGCAGATCATGGAGGCCTTTGTAGGTCATTAAAATGACTTTGACCCTGAATGAAATAGGGAACCACTGGAGGATTTTGAGCAAAGGAGCAACATGATCTGATGTACATCTGACTTACATTTTAAAAGGATCACTCAGCTATTTTGTTGAGAATTTAGTATTGGGCCAAGGGTAGAAGCAGAGAGATCAGTTAAGAAGCTATTGCAATGATGTAAACGAACTGTAACAGTGGCTTACATCAGGGCTGTAGATGGGAAAAAGTGACTGGTCCTAGTTTTATTTTGAAGATAGATCCAAAAACATTTGCTGCCATAGATGGGATGTGCAAAGAGAGAAGGATCAAGCATTAGTCCAAGGTTTTTGACCTAAGCAACTGGAATAAGAGAAAAACTATAAGCATTTAGCCTTATCTAGGGGCTATACTTCACTCACCCTCCTACTGTCTGGTAAGTATTAAGTGAGGTCAATATGTAGCAGCATAGTGACCCACGTGGAGGCAACATGATGCAGGAGAGAGAGCAGAGAAAGAGTGCTGTTTAGCTGCTACTGCTTCCTGGGGTTAGCCTCTGAGTCTTGCTCATTTTCTGCCTCCTCCTCTTACTCCCTTATCCCCCAAATTACAAGAATTTTCCTTGTTGGCTCACTTGTTCAGAACTAAAGAGAATTATGCCATAGATTTAGTGGAAAACAGTTTAATGGTAGTAGATTTTAAAGAAGCTCAAATAAGGTTAACTCCATTATTAAAATGATCATGGGGAAGGTGATGATGCTGGTAGTGTTTATAATATTTGCCTTTGCTGCAGAGTTCATAAACCATAGAGATATTGTGCAAAAGGAGGAGGGAGCCAAAGCCGGGAGGATGGCCTTAGTCACACCTTGTAAGCCACCAAACATCTTTTTTAGGCTAAAATACTTCTGAGGCTATCTGCCAAACTGTATTTTTTTAAAAAAACAAATGTGTTCCATGCATTTGAATGCTTATGATTGGAAAACCTCTGGCGATGGAAAACTTTGTTCTTTTTAAACTGATGCTGCATTTACATATATTGAGATATGGAACACATCCGTAAATAAAGTTGTGCAATGCTCTATAAAATGCATTCCTACATCCCAGTTCTTAGTTTGTTAGATCAGATCCTTAAGAATTATTTTAAATGCCTTTGTTTAACCAAAATTTTGTGTGTTGAGTGTTTTTGTTTTTTTTTAAACTGGTGTTTAAAAACTTTTTAATGAGTTCCTTTGTGCCCTTCGGATCTTTCTTGAGCAATTCAGGATGATCTGAAAACTCTTTAGAAATGAACGAGAACTCTACTGGAAAGTGTGTATTTCATAGTATCATTAAATATTGATTAAGCACCCACTACATATACAACACTGTATTGGTGGCTGAAAGGACAATGATATTTAGATTTGAATCTTTTTAAAGAAACACTTTCAAAACAGGGTTTTCATTCTCTTTCCCAGTCATGCATAGACTACTTTCACAACTATTACTTATTAATAGAAAAATAACAGAAAATATAGATTATCTGTCTAGTTTTGCATTTTCCTCTCTTGTCTGAGGATCTCTCTGAAACAGACAGAGATCCAGACCTGAGGGTTTGCCAGTTATGTTTTTAGTTTAGTTTGCCTCTGCATTTTAGGCTGTTCATTTGACTTGGTCTAAAACTGGAAATTTGTGTAGAAGTGTTTCTCTTGAGACTCATAACATTTTAAAGGAGGTTCCTACTGAGCAGTAATCTGAACTATTTCTTAAAAGTCATATGAATCTCTTAATTCTGATAGTTTTAAGCATAAAGGGTTGGATATGTAGAATAAGATCAAGGAAAACAAAAAGAGAAGAGAATCTGAAAATTAATATTTCTTCATTTCAAAATTCATAGTACATCAACCTCGGTTATATCCTGTTCCTTGGTCTGGGATGCATTCTAGATGGGAGAGTTGCCTATCGTAATTAGCATAATTGTGTCCACGTGGGGCTCAGTCAATCAATTCAGCAGGAGAAAGTAAATCAAACTACCTGTTCATGTGGACAAAAATATCTAAATTTTCTTTTTCAGCCATTATTCTCACGTCATGAGTAGACACAGCTCTCGCCAGTGAAACTACCATGAGTGATCCATGAGTTTCCATTAGAGGACATTCAACTTATCAGTGATTTAGAATTCCCAAGCATCCACTTAAATATATTATTACAGCCATCACCATAGTGATGGGCAAGTTCTGGAATGGTCTTTTGAACTGCATCAACTGTTTTCAATCTCACATCCTCAACATTATAAAAGAGTCAACTTTAGGACCTTGATTTTCTCCCATCTCGTAGTTTATAAAAAAGCTGGCAAATTCTTTATCTTTTTATTTCCATAATGTTAATGAATTTCAATATATTTCTTGCATGAAGAATTTTGAATAATCCAAATAAAACCTACTAGGAATTTTCATTAGAAGTTTCAGATGTCCCAGGTTACAAAGAGACTTTGAATTTAGGTATTTCCTTCTTTTGCATTAGTACTTGGTTAGAATACATTATTTCCAAAATCTTAGAGTAAGAAGTATGAAGCTTCACTTTCCCCACCAAACCCAAACCTGCTTCTCTTCCAATGTTCTCTATTCATCCACTTTGGATGGAAACATGCCAGTTACCCTGGACTACTTTGCCATCACCCACCCATCAAATCACCAAATAAGGATCTCTTTTACCTCCTAAATATTTTCAAATACACTCACTCTCCATCCCAAATGCCACCAACCTGAGCAAGGTGACAGTCTTCTCTGACTTGAACTCTGTATTGCTGAAATAGGTGCCCATCTGTTCACTACATCTCCATCCTTGCCCTTCACCAGTTTACGTTCAAAATTCAATTAAATCATAATCTTAACAATATGATTATGACATCCCTTTACTTAAAAAAGGCAATATTTTGTCACTGCCATTGGGATAAAATCTAAATTCTTTAATATGACTTACAAGCCTTCATAATTGATCAGATTTCCATCTAATTTCCCAGTCTTATTTCTCAATCCCCTCCTCCTTGAGTCATCCTGAACTTTGTTTTTGTTCTAATGTCATGGCTCTCTGTCTCATCACTCCAGCCCTTTATGCATGGTTGATTCCTCCACCTGGAACGACATTCATTTATTTTTTATTTATTCAGCAACTATTATGAAGCAAAGACTCTTTAGGGCTTCCCTGGTGGCGCAGTGGTTGAGAATCTGCCTGCTAATGCAGGGGACACGGGTTCGAGCCCTGGTCTGGGAGGATCCCACATGCTGCGGAGCAACTAGGCCCGTGAGCCACAACTACTGAGCCTGCGCTCCGCAACAAGAGAGGCCGCGACAGTGAGAGGCCCGCGCACCGCCATGAAGAGTGGCCCCTGCTCGCCGCAGCTAGAGAAAGCCCTCGCACAGAAACGAAGACCCAACACAGCCAAAATTAAATAAATAAAATACTGAATACATAACTACTTTAAAAAGAAAATTACAGTTGCTACAATGTTTAAATAAATAAATAAAGACTCTTTATTTGCAATTATTATTATAGTATACTATTATGGAGAGCTTACTCCATGCTAGGTACTAGGAAGTAAATCAATGATTAAACCAGGCATGGTTTCTATCTTAATAAATCTTACTGTCTAGCATGGCAAATAGTCATGAAACACAGAATGAGATTAGAGTTTATGGTATGGAAAGTATAAGGTGATGTGGGATCAAATGTCAAATGTCAGTAAGGGTAACCATACTTAATTGAGGAGTCATTGGAGGTTCCCTGAGGAAGTACTGTTGAAGCTAAAATCTGAAAGATGAGTAGGAGCTAGTTGTGGTAACAGAAGAGTGGAGGAGGTGGAGGAGGAGGAGGAGGATGAGGAGGCGGGGAGAGTGGTGGAATAAATGTTCTAGTGGCACAGTTAAATGGAAAATATATGAGTACTGAGAAAAGAAATAGCTTTCCCTTGTTATAAGCATAAGATATTGGGAACAGGTATCTTTATTGAATATATTTTGTTGATGGCCTGTGTCACAAAGGAAAACAATTTATAAAGTTCTCACTACCCATTTTTTTTTAATTTATTCATTTATATATATATATATTTGGCCGCACTTGGTCTTTGTTGCTGCACGCGGGCTTTCTCTAGTTGCAGTGAGCGGGGGCTACTCTTGGTTGTGGCGCGCGGGCTTCTCATTGCGGTGGCTTCTCTTGTTGTGGAGCACGGGCTCTAGGCGCGCGGGCTCAGTAGTTGTGGCGCACGGGCTTTGTTGCTCCGCGGCATGTGGGATCTTCCCGGACCAGGGCTCGAACCCGTGTCCACTGCATTGGCAGGCAGAGTCTTAACCACTGCGCCACCAGGGAAGCCCCATCTCACTACCCTTTGTTGATAACTAAGTTCAGTGGCTCTTTCTTTCATAAATGCTGTTGCAATTAAAGGAGTAAAAAAAAATCTTTGGTGAGAGACAGCCTGGATATCAGGAAACTAGTTCTATTCTGACTTTTGCTTATGACTGTACCAAATGACTTACTCTTACTTGTATCTCTGCTTTGTTGTTTGTAAAAGGGTGGTGATAATATCACCCAGTTTAGGTTACAGGGTAGAATCAAATGAGATAGTGTTGGAAAAGTATAAGTACCACACTACTGAATGAGCTTTTTAAAATATGCATTTCAAGCATACTAAACAGTTTCTCAGTTTTAGACTGTTCTCTACATATTAGTAGAAACACAAATTCATCTTTCTTATGATTTGTAGTTGTAGCAACAGGAGCTGCAATTCCAATTTCACAAGTAAAAAGCCATCTTCAGTACATTTTAAGAGAAACAGAATTAGATTATGTCTCTTTTCAAAAAACCCAATTGTTTTTCAAAAAAACCCAATTGTTCAAACCAAAAATATTTCGAAGTAGAAAAACTGGAAAATCCAGTTACTTTGGAATCATCAAAAAATAGGACACATTTCTGCCGTGATCAAGTCCCTCAATTCCTTTATTTTTTATGGAGAAGTTAATCTGATCAGACCTTTCTTACTTTCCTGTTTAAACTTACTATCAGATCTACCAGTGGTATATTTATTGATAAATATTGGCAATACAAATGCAAAGAAAGTTGTACTGAAATATAATCTCTACATGTTTAATAACTACAAACTTACATGTAAAAAAGAAACCTTCTAGCCTCATGTTACCTTTGTATGTAATAAGGCAGACATGAAATAAAACACGGTTGGTTTATGGGTCTGCTTTGCCAAAAACTTTTACTCATTCCTGAAAACATTTTATTTTTTATTTTACTTTTAAATTTTATTTATTTTTTGG
Organism: Monodon monoceros; assembly: GCF_005190385.1. Classification (NCBI taxonomy): domain Eukaryota; kingdom Metazoa; phylum Chordata; class Mammalia; order Artiodactyla; family Monodontidae; genus Monodon; species Monodon monoceros. The sequence continues at coordinate 45,489,194 of NW_021703774.1, read as the reverse complement.
CTGCATTGGGTCTTTATTGCTGTACGTGGGCTTCTCATTGTGGTGGCTTCTCTTGTTGCACAGCACGGGCTCTAGGCGTGTGGGTTTCAGTAGTTGCAGCACGTGGGCTCAGCAGTTGCAGCACATGGGCCCTAGAGTGCAGGCCCAGTAGTTGTGGTGCAGGGGCTTAGTTGCTCCTTGGCATGTGGGATCTTCCGGGACCAGGGATCAAACCCATGTCCCCTGCATTGGCTGGCAGATTCTTAACCACTGCGCCACCAGGGAAGTCCTGAAGACATTTTAGTCACAGTTAAGTATATAGCTGTCAAAAACCTCTATCACAAATATTAATTTTGGGGGGAGTTCCCTGGTGGTCCAGTGGTAAAGAATCCGCCTTCCAATGCAGGGGATGCGGGTTTGATCCTTGGTCGGGAACTAAGATCCCACATGCCGCGGAGCAACTAAGCCCACAGGCCGGGCCGCAAACTACAGGGCTCTGGAGCCCGCACGTCACAACTAGAGAGAAGCCCACACGCCAAAACAAAGAGCCCACGGGTAGCAACTAAGACCCAACACAGCCAAAAATAAATAAATAAATAAATAAATAAATAAATAAATTTTAATATTAGTTTTTTCTTATATGTTCCCATAGCCACAAATAGGAATAATATCAACTCCCCTTTCAGAATAAAAAGACAAGCTCATTCTAAAATATTTTACAAATAATGAGAACTGGACAAGTACTACTTTATAGAGACGAAGCCTGAGTTTTTAGTTCTGAATGACACTTTTTTGTTTTGTTTTGTTTATAGTCTCTTTTTTCTTTGGTAAGCAACTGTATTTCAAAATATAGAAGCTCTATTAAAGGTGTCTAATTTCAAAGTCCTGTTTGCATCTTTATATTTTTTTTCTATTACAAATTGCAGGCATCTTTTAAAAGTTTGATAATTTTATTGCATTAATTATTTCTGTATTGTTGGGGAAAAAAATTTTAAAGCCATTTAAAAGGAGAAAATAGTTCATGGATGCCTGGTTTCTTTAGAGATGGGAAAGAGCTCTTAAGGAAATGCATATTTAGGAATCTCATTTAGTTGATGGCAATTGAATTCTCATCTCTGTTAGTATATGTTTGAAGGAAATAGAGTTCATGGAATTATTCAGTCAGAAGATTAGTGAGCAGTTCTTTCTGCTTTTGTTACAGTGCAAAGGCCTATTCAAGAGGAATCAGAAATGTGGGGTTCCAGTCTCAATTCTGCCACCCACGCTCCATGTCACTTAAGCCACTTAAGAAAGGCACTTAGCCTCTGAACATCAGTTTCTCATTTGTAAAATGGAGATAATGATGCCTTTCTTGTAAGCTTCTTATTAAGAGTAAGTGACATACACGATGAAAATGCCTTGTAAATCAGAAGCTGCTCTACAAAAATAAATTACAAAACTTATCACTAGCTCAAAGATTCCCATAAGAGATTCTACAAGAAAAATTGTTTAATATGTATTTTGTGTTCTTGTTCCTGTTTCCTTTTCAATGTATATGTGCTAAATCCTTCATTAGGTTATAAGCTCCTTAAAGCCACAGTGAGCATACCGTATCCTCTTTCCATGTTGCTCTCTGGATTACACATAACTCGTGGACACTCAAAAGTCTTTGTTGATATTCTCTCCTCTTCTTCAGTTCCAATCATAAGCAAAAGTCACTACTGTCAAAGTCTCCTTTCACCTATTCTATGTCTAAACCTCCCTGCTGTAACCCATACCTATTTCCATATACTCTCTCCTCTAAACTCATGGAGAACTGGCAGGTCAGCATCAACTTAACAAAAGCCTTTATCACCATTACTAAACTCTCTTTAGCTGCAAGACAAAATCTCTGGTTCTCAATCTAAATCTACCCCTCCTGCAATCCAAAACAAGTGGAATTAGGTACATCCTTAGTCCCAGGAAGAAAGGAGGAGTACCTGCTGGCCCACTAAAGATTACTAGAGCCAAGGAGTTCCAGAGGAGAGTCCCTCCCTGTCTGGGCAACTGAGAGGAATAAAGTACAGCCACATAAAATGGCTAGAGGAAATACAGAGAGAGAAAAAAAGAAGGACAGGGGTGAAGACACCAGAATCAAAAGAAAGTGAAAGGAGAGTGTTTTCAGGGCACTGATATTCCCTTAGAAGGCTGATGAGATGCTCTAGTCTACTTTGATGCTAGAACAAAAGTCTTTATTTAATAGGTAAGTTGGCACCAGCTCCTGATACAACACTTTTAAAAGCGAAAGTATGGTGAGGAAGGGATGGCTACCTCAGTCACCCTCCTTGGATCCTATAAATGTGCCTATGTGATCTGCACTCTTCTCAAAGTATATTCTTTCCATGAGGTTTTTAATAAGGGTGCCCAGTTCAACTCACCTTTTAGGTTTAAGAGAGGAATATTTTTATTCTAAGCCACCTCTCCCAGCCTTTACCGATATGATGTGGCTTTCACTAAACAGCCCTAGGAGGGCCCACGCAATCCTCAGGCTCCGGGTAAACACGTGTGCCTGCAGCCGGCTCCAGCTCGCCCTGCGTTTCAGCACCGCTGTCTCTGGATAGCGCCTCACTGGCCGGCCGGCGCAAGGCCTCCCACCCTTCACTCATCCATCCCTAGTCCACTCGCTTTCCTCTTCTCGCTTCTCTCATTGCCAGAAGAAAAGCATCCCGACTTCTAACTTCTCCTCAATTCCTGCTTCAAAAGTGACCTCCGCGTGCCTCCCTCAGGGTCTAAACGCGCAAGCCCCCGCGCCTTTGGGTCCTCCTGGAGCAGCAGCGAAGCCCCGCCGTTTACCCACCGGTGGCCCGAGATCTCTGTCAGGCAACGATCACCTTTCCCTTACCACTTCTCAATCCCAACCAGCAGCCAGAAGCTCACTCGGCCTCTCTCTTCGCCACAAAGCCTCCTTGAAAAAAACGCGCGATGATGCGCCCTCGCCTCGCCCAGCCCCCAAACACACACACACACACACACACACACACACACACACACACACAGAGTCATACATACACTCACACGCCTCAAACCTTGTGGGAGCCATCGCCAACCTGGGCAGAGCCTCAGCCAACTTGGGCCCCATCCTTCAACACCGGCTCGCAAAGGGCAGCCCGCAGCAACCGCCCCGCCCTCTCCCCTTCCTAGGCGGTGGGTCCCGGCAGCCAAGCCCAGGCCCCCGCCCCCTGCTCCCCACCCCCACATTCACTAAGCCATCCACCTCGCGCGCGCAATCCACTGTCCACAACCCTCAAACATTTGCCCCAAGCCGCCCCGAACCAGCAGCCAAACCATAAACGAATCTCCGTGAACCCCAGCCCTGTTCCTGGTGTGTTGTGTGTGTTTGTGTCTCTGAAGCATATACACCATTAACTCCTTCGAGCTTTCGGCCCAACCTAAACAAACAGCACGTTATCTCTAACCCCCTTCTCCCTTCTCCGCGCCCCAACCTCTGCCCCCATCCCGATCCTCACCGGCCAAGTAGCCAAACCACCGCACCACCGCACCCCAGTTCTCAAACCTCGACCTCCCACCAATCCGAACCAACACTCCCCTCCGGCCCCTCCCCTCCCCCACCCCTTGGCCCCCAGCGAGGGTCTGGCCCGAGCGAGTGACGCCTCGGAAGCACAGTCTGCGTCCCCTCCCGGGAGTCCAGAATAGAGGGGCTGACCTCCCACCAGCTGGATCAGCCAGCACACCTCTCCAGATGGGTACTCGCCTTACCGTCAGGCGCCCTGGGAAACACAGGTGCCGGGGAAAGGAGAGAGGCGGAAGCAGTCTCCGGGGGTGGGCGGGAGGACTCACCGAACATCTGAATGTGCCCTTTGGTGATGGGATTGAAGCTGCCGCAGGCGAGCAAGATAACGTGGGTCTTGGTGGTCTCGGTCATGGTGCGGGTGGGTCCCTCGCGCTGGTCCAGGGGTCGCCTCTCTTTTTGTGTCTCGATACGTCTGCAGAGGGAGAAAGGAAGGCGAGGCTCCGGCGGTGGATGCTGGGGACTCCAAGGAGCCGCTCCAGACGCAAACCGCGTCACTCTCCGCCTCCCCTTAACGCTTGCAGCGCCGGCAAGATCCGAGGCTGCTTTTGTATCGCTAAGCTCCGTCCTCTTTTCCTTCTAGCTTCTTTCACGCCTCTCGCCCTGGTCTCCCTCTCCTCCCTTTCTCTCACCCCCCACCCCACCCCATCACGCTCTCTTCCTTAGTGTTTACCTATAAGTCAAGATGCGGTACCCAAGCCCAGAACCGTGAACACTGACAGGCAACCATCAGCATGGTGTGAGCTCTTTCTCTTACCTCCTTCTGAATTAGTTTTCCTCCCTCAATCTAACATTTTTCTGTCCACACCTACTTTCTCGAACATTTCCAACTCTAAAAGTGTTCGACTTTAAGAACTGTTTTCTTTCTCTCCTCAAAATTTTAAGTGGGGAAATGACAATTGGTCACTTCAGGAGTATTCATTTCTGCCCGTCTTTCCCCCCTTATCTCATGGTTTTGAACTACTAAACTGAGTCCAGACGTTGACCTAGTGGCTGCCAAGAAATAGGGGGAACCTGAATCCTTCCCCTGGCATACTGCTCCTTTTGTGGGTTGAAGCAATGAGAACATGGATGTGACAGAGTTATTAAAGCTGTGTTAGAAAATTATTGTGATCTTACATAAGCTATCAAAATTGAGACAAAGATTTACCCATTCAACAAGTGTTCCTTGAGTGCCCACTATGTGTTAGGCTCTGTTATAAACACTGCTGATAAAGCAAAGTCCCTGTCTTCATCAAGTTTACATTCTACTGGAAGGAGATAGACAATAAACAAACATAGAAGGGCTTCCCTGGTGGCGCAGTGGTTGAGAGTCCACCTGCCGATGCAGGGGACATGGGTTCGTGCCCCGGTCCGGGAGGATCCCACATGCCGCGGAGCGGCTGGGCCCGTGAGCCATGGCCACTGAGCCTGCACGTCTGGAGCCTGTGCTCCGCAGTGGGAGAGGCCACAACAGTGAGAGGCCCGCGTACCGCAAAAAAACAAAAACAAAACAAACAGAAGGAAATATTAGAGGCAATTGTGCAATGCACAATAAGTGAATGCAGTTCACTCTCTGGCACAACAAAGGGTGAATGGAGAAGAGGGGACCACTTGAAATGAAGAAGTTAGGGAAGGCCTCTCTGGGGTGGTGAAATTTAAACTGAGACCCAAATGACAAGGAGTTGCTAGTACAAGTATTCTGGGACAGGGAAGGGCTCATTGTGCTCCTAGAAATGAAAGAAGGCCAGTGTGACCAGACTGCATGAATAATGGGAAAAATGCTAAGAGAGAAGATTGGACTGGTGATTAGGACCAAATCAAGTAGGGCTTGTAGGCTAGGGTAGGGTTTGGATGTTTCTCTAAGAGGAATAACTTAGAGAGGAATAACAAAAGGAAACCACTGAAGCTTTTAGGCAGAGAAGTGGTAAGTAATTTACATTTTTATAAGATCGCTCTGGCTGCTAGGTGGAAAATGGGAAGGCAAGGAAAGCATTTAGGAAATCCTCCTGGTAGTCTAAGCAGGTGCAGTTGTCCTTGGACTAGGTTTTATAGAGGTGAAACTGATGAGAAGCAAAGGGTCTCAGGATAAGTTTTGTAGATAAAGTTTACAGTCTTTGCAAATGGATTGGATGTGAAGGATGAGGGAAAGAGAAATCTAGGAAAATGTCTAGAAATTTGGTTTAAGTAAATGAGTGGACTGAGAGTGAGAAAGATGGAGAAAGGAAGTTTCAGGGATGACCAATGTTCTATCCTGATACAATAAATAAACCTAATAATTTGAGATTTTTTTTAAATAGCCTTTCAAAAAACTGAGATATAACTGACATATGCATTGTATTAGTTTTAGGTACACATAATAATTCTGAACTTAGAGATCCACAAGTACCAATATTTACTTTTTTTGGGCTTCAAGATTCTTGGATAAATTTCTACCTATTTTAGTGGGTTGGTCATTGTTTCTTATTTAAGAGCATGTAGTTGGTGTACAGTAAATATTTGTTAAATTATGCTGAACAGCAAATTGATCCTAATATGCATAAAATTTCCAGTTTAAAGATAAGTCCTAAGAACTGATGTATATTTGTAATTTGATGTATCTTCCCTCACAGGGGATGCAGATTAGTGGGACAGAAGAGCAGGAGATGTTGAGGGGAGCCCGACTTGGGTAGGAAACTCTGACACTTATTAGCTGGGCAATAAATATTTATTGAGTGTCTGCCACGTGCCAGATACTTGATTTAGAGGCTGTGAACAAAACAAAGTCCCTGCTTTAATACAGCTCTCATACTAGAGGGCAAAACAGACCATTGAAAAATAAAATAAAATAAACATAATGGTAACAGATACCATAATGAAAAATAAAGCTGGATGAGAAGAAAAGGAAAGGGAAATTCTCCTTTATTCAAGGTGGTCAGGGATGGCCTCTCTGATAGGATGGGATCTGAGCAGGGGCCTGAAAGAAGTGAAGGAATGTGTCATTTGAATATCTGGGGAGGAACATACCTAGCAGAACAGCAAGTGCAAAGAGCCTGAGGAGCAAGAGTGTTTGAGAGTCTTCGACAAGCACACCCATGTGGCTGCACAAAAGAAAGCAAGTGGAAAAGTAGGACAGATCAATAGGGCCTCATAGGCCCTGGTGAGGGCTTTGGCTTTTTCACTGGGAGAGATAGGAAGTCACTGGAGGTTCTGAATAGAGAAGTCACATGAACTGACTTACATTTGAAAAGTACCATTTTGGCAGGAAGTATAAATTTTGGAGTCATCAGCATAGTTTTATATTTAAAACCAAAGGATTAAATGAGGTCACCTAAGGAGTAACATATATATATATATATATATACATAGAAGAAAAGAGGCCCTCAGATTCAGCCCCGGGGCACACCAAATTAGCAACAGTAGCTAACATTCACGGAATACCAGTAGAAGCCCAGGCATTATAAGCCATTTACAGATGTTAATTCATTTAACACTCACCATAATTCTATGAGTTCAAATAATTTTATCCCATTTTAGAGATGAGCATAAGGGAGAACAGAGAAATGAAATAACTGGTCCTAGTAAGTATGGATTCAAATTTAAACCCTGGTAGTTTTGGTTGAAGGCCCTGTTGTTGATCCAAGCCTACTGTTTCATCTTGTTTCACTGCTATGCTATACAGGCATACCTTGTTTTATTGAGCTTCACAGACATTGCGTTTTTTCAAATTGAAGGTTTGTGACAACCTTGAGTGAAGCAAGTATATCTACACCATTTTTTTCCAATATCATTTGCTCATTTTGGGTCTCTGTGTCCCAGTATCTCAAACTGTTTTCATTGTTATTATATTTGTTATGGTGATCTGCAATCAGTTGTCTTTGATGTTACTATGGTAATTGTTTTGGAGCACCATGAACCACACCATATGATACGGCAAACTTAATTGATAAATGTGTTCTGACTGCTCTACTGACCAGCAGTTACCCCATCTCTCTCCCTCTCCTTCGGCCTCCTTATTTCCTGAGACACAGTGATATTGAAATTAGGCCAATTAATAACCCTAGAATGGCCTCTAAGTGTTCAAGTGAAAGGAAGGGTCAACTGATGCAGCAAGCTCCATCGCTGTCTTATTTTAAGAAATTGTCATATCTACCCTAGCCTTCAGCATCCATCACCCTGATCAGTCAGCAGCCATCAACATCCAGGCAAGACCCTCCACCAGTCAAATGATTGATTATGACTCACTGAAGGCACAGATGATGGTTATCATTTTTTAGCAAACAAGTATTTTTAAATTAAGGTAGGTACATTGTTGTTCTTGTTGTTGTTTTCGGTACGTGGGCCTCTCACTGTTGCGGCCTCTCCCGTTGCGGAGCACAGGCTCCGGACGCGCATGCTCAGCGGCCATGGCTCACGGGCCCAGCCGCTCTGCAGCATGTGGGATCTTCCCGGACCGGGGCACGAACCCATGTCCCCTGCATCGGCAGGCGGACTCTCAACCACTGCGCCACCAGGGAAGCCCTGTACATTGTTTCTTTTAGACATAATGCTATTTCAAACTTAATTGACCACAGTATAGTGTAAGCAGAAATTTTATAGGCTCTAGGAAACCAAAAAATTCATGTGACTCACTTTATTACAATATTCACTTTACTGTGGTAGTCTGGAACCAAATCTGCAATATCTCCAAGGTATACCTGGACTAACTGCATTCATAAAAATGAGGATAACTATACCCACCAAACCACAGAGATGTGAAGATTACCGGTAATGTAGAACACCTAGCATATAACAGATGGTCAATAAGTGATACCTATTTTATAAATGAGAGAATGGAACTTTGTAGCAGAGGTTTGAAGAACAGACTGAGAATTGCCATACCAAGTGTTCAGGTTTTCCCTCCTTTACCCAGGGAAAGTGGAAAAGTAGGCAACAAAATTCAATGTAACTTGCTGGAATGACTGGACACCCACTCAACTCTACAAGTTAATTTTAATAAAAAGAAAGAAAGAAAAATGTCCAATTCAACATTCCCACACAGAACAGTGGTCAATAAATATTTACCAATGAATCAAGTACAAAAATCTTTTTTTACCAGCCCAGTGCTGAGAGAGTAACAATGAAACGTGAATTTGTAACACAATGCAATAAATAAGCTTCAGTCTTGTAGGTTATGTCTTCTTAAGTAACAGTTTAAATTCTATAGATTAGATTAATTTGTTGTGATTCTAATTGTCTCTTGTAAATTTATTTGTGCTTATCTCTAACTTGTGTATCCCCAAAGAGGGCTCAGGAACTGGAATAGAAAAACACTGAAAGCAAATCTTGGTTCTGTCACTTGCTAATTGTTTGTCTTTGGGCAAGTCATTTATTGCTAAGACTGGAAATACAGTAGTCCACCCTTATCCTCGGTTTCATTTTCTGAGGTTTCAGTTATGCATGGTCAACCTCGGTCTGAAAATATTAAATGGAAAATTCTGGAGATAAACAATTCATAAGTTTTAAATTACATGCTGTTGTGATTAGCATGATGAAATCTCACGCCCTCTGCCTCCATCCTGCCTGGGACCCCCAACCACCAACATAACCTGTTCGTGACATCTAACCATAGACATTGTCATGGCTGGATGATCCAGGATCACCCAAAGCAGATGATCCTTCTTCTGACAAATCCTCAGAATGTCAATAGTAGCTTAATGCTATGTCATTCATCTCACTTCATCTCATCATGTAGGTGTTTTATTATCTCACATCATAAGAAGGGTGATAGAGTATAAGAAGAAATTTTTGAGAGACAGACCACGTTCACATAACTTTTATTACAGTATATTGTTGTAGTTGTTCTATGTTATTATTATTGTTGTTAATCTCTTACTGTGCCTAATTTATAAACTAAACTTTATCATAGGTTTTTACGTATAGGGAAAAACATAGTATATATAGGATTTGGTGCTATCCCTAGTTTCAGGCATCCACTGGGGGTCTTGGAACGTATCCCCCATTGATAAGCGAGGACTACTATACCATAATACATACCGTGTGTGCTTTATAGGGGTCCTATATGGATCAAATAAGACCATGTGTGAGTAAATGAGTTTTTTGGTTTTTTTTTAAAGCATATCCTCAGCTTTAGGTCAAACTTCACGGTTGTTCCATACAAAATACCTACTGTTTTTAAGTGTTCAGTGTTTCTATTGACGAGTTTGTCAAGGATGTTTCTGGCAGTTCCAATCTTAGAGGGTAATGGCTTTGGGAATGTGCTAATAGTGTACATATATATCAACCAATGAAAACAAATACCAAAAAACGTACTAACAACAAATTTATTCTCAGTGAAGATTCCAAGGCTGGTCCATAAGCTATAGAAATAGGAATGTCAACCCTTGCATAATACATGTACCTTAATATATACCGTGATCTATTCTCAGGGGTGCTTATTTTAACTTAGGTAATATAATTTGGTCCAATATTTCAAGTTTCCAACAACTGGTTAATTGCTTTAGGCTGGAAAGAAGCCTGAGTCATTCTCCCAGAACCTAAACTTTGCAATCTGCTCCAGCCAGTTCAGTTTCCAAATGGCTCAAGGCAGACAGTCCAACCCAGAACCTTCCATGCAATAAATATCTATTCTGATGGGCAGGCTTAAGTGTCTATTGGGGCTGATTTGAAAGGTGCCTATGTAAAGTCTAGCAGTGTGGGTATGTATGCTCACTTATCTCCCTATTTACCTAGTCCGGATTAATCATCCATTTACATCACAAGTCAGGGTAAAACTATTCCATGTTTATGAAGTTGGGTTCCAAAATAATATTAGAGATCATCCTTCATAGGAAATGCACAAAGTCACACAGACAAATGTGGCTCCCCAGTTCCTGGGATCAAGTCAGGTATTGAATATTTATTTCATGTTTCCTGGTAAAAATGATTCTGAGAAAAAAATATTATTCTGAGAAAACCATGACTCCTTGGGATTCTCTTCAGTTCTCTACATTTGTATAGTTCTTTCTCCTTTGTTTTCTCCGCTTCTCTTCAAGATAAACACCTTCAGGGACACAGCTAAAGTGATGGGCATTATTCTCCCGTTTTCCCCCCAAGGAGATATTTTTACATCTGTGGGATGAAAAATGTCCCCAAGATTAAAAAAAAAAAAAATGTACCCAAGATTAAGATCCTCCTTCCTCCAGCTCTAAATCTCCCAAGTCTCACTCAAACTTATGATTGCTCTAATTAATCTAATTATATTTCAAATATGAAAGATGTTTCCAAATTTTAAAACCTGATTATCAATTATAAACATGCCAATTTTGCTGGCACCACAGTGAAAGAAAGAAAGTACATGGGTCTTTATAACCAATAAGCATTGTATACCATTAAAAATAACAAATTTCTTCAACTAACTCAGATATTTGCTGATTTATTTATCATGACTTCTTTCAGATAATAGGGTGAGGGGCATGTACAAATCATTACTTTCATCTTGAGACCAAAGATCTCTTTTCCCAAGAGACAGAAAAATCAGTTCTAACAGACCTAGCAAGAAGTATAATTAATTAAGAAGTAAAATAATTCCTTGAAATGGCATCTGAGAATATCTCTGCCTCCCTCCTTTAAGTCACCCAAATGGAAAACACATTCGGTTCAAGGGAGCATTAAATAAAGGATAGGGAATGTAAAATACAAAATATTTTTTCCATTACATCAATACCTCACAATTTGGTTAAGTCAGATATAACCTAGAATTTCAATCCCATCATTTCTCAAACATAGAAGATGTAGAAAGCAGTTGGGGTTCCACTTCTAATACCCTGAACACCCCAAAATTAAACTCCCCTGTGAAAAACAGGCCCAGGAACTAGAGGAGGAATGATAAAGATGGTGTGACATGATACCTTTTATTACCTCTACAATGGCTCTAGAGAAGTAGCTCAGATCAAAAGATTATCCTGGGATATGATGAATACCACGGTAACTATAGTTAACAGTACTGTACTGCATATTTGAAAGTTGCTGAGAGAGTACATCCTAATAGTTCTCATCATAAGAAAAAAATTTTTTGTAACTATGTATGGGGACAGATGTTAACTAGCCTTATTGTGATCATTTTGCAATACATACATATAATCAAATCATTATGTTGTACAGCTGAAACTAATATAATGTTTTTTGGGGGTTTTTGTTTGTTTGTTTTGTTTTTTTTGTGCGATCTTAGTTTCCCAACCAGGGATCGAACCCATGCCCCCTGCAGTGGAAGTGAGGTGTCCTAACCACTGGACCGCCAAGGAATTCCCTAATATAATGTTATATGTCAATTACACATTATTATTATTATTATTATTATTATTATTATTAGGGTCATGCTATGTGGCCTCTGGGATCTTAGTTCCCTGATCAGGGATTGAACCTGGGCCCTCGGCAGTGAAAGCGTGCAGCCCTAACCACTGGATCGCCAAGGAATTCCCAATGACACCTCATTTAAAAAAAAAAAGACTATCCTAACAAGAGAATGGATGGTGATCACTAAACGACGCTGCAGAATGTGAGGGTCACCAAAGCAAAAGCCGAATGCAAATACAGTCCCCACTCCATCTTTTTTTTCCATGTGGCCCTAAATTTGCAATACTAATGTCTCCACTATGTTAAATAACTAGCATGGGGTATCTGCATCTGAAGACCACTATTATAGCACTGATCTGTTCCCTAAGAAAATAAGTTTGTTAAAGAATTTTTGTTTCCCAATTTAAATGAATAAAGAAGTGAATAGGGGACTTCCGTGGTGCCACAGTGGTTAAGAATCCGCCTGCCAATGTAGGGGACACGGGTTCGAGCCCTGGTCCGGGAAGATCCCACATGCCGCGGAGCGACTAAGCCCATGTGCCACTACTGAGTCTGCGCTCTAGAGCCCGCGAGCCACAACTACTGAGCCCATGTGCCACAACTACTGAAGCCTGTGCGCCTAGAGCCCGTGCTCCACAACAAGAGAAGCCACCGCCATGAGAAGCCCGTGCACTGCAACGGACAGTAGTCCCTGCTCACCGCAACTAGAGAAAGCCCGTGCAGCAACGAAGACCCAAAGCAACCAATAAATAAATAAATAAATAAATTTATACAAAAAAAGAAGTGACTAAAGCGAGACAAAGGGAAGAGGTGGGATAGTGGGGGAAAAAAACGCATACCTTACTTTCCAGCCAATTACTTCCTAAATATCTCCAGAATTGTTCCATTTTTCTGTATCTTTCTGCTACTTTTCAGCTTCAGGCCACCTTTCTCTCTCTCTTTAATTACCGAAGAATTCTGGCTGGATTTCCTGCCAGTAATCTTTCCCTTCCCTAAGCCATTTTTCATATTCCAGCCAAAGGGATATTTCCCTAAAATATAAATCAAATCGTATCACTCTCTGGCTTTGAATCCTTCAATGGCTTCCTGCGGTCCTCAGAATACTATCCAAACTCTTAAAAGTCTAACAAGTCCCCTCATGATCTGGCTCCTAACTGCCCCCTCTCTTCACCCTATTCCCTTTAGTCCAGCCACAATGAACTACTTTTAGGCATCAAATGTGGCATGCTCTCTTAGCCAGCAAACGCAAACCTAAATCGACTTAATTTATTTCCTGAGCCTTCCGTGAGCCCTGTAGGTCTGAGTTAATGCCTCTCCTCATAGGTGCTGGTTTTTTCTGTATCACAGCATTATCACAGTGTCCTGCATGGTGATTGCCTTTTGATTTGCTCACACCCTTCACCAACATTTATTCAGACCCTAGCATGAACCAGGCAGTGTGCTTAGCACTCTGCATTCATTATCCCATTTACTTTTCACTGAATCTCAGTTAAGTATAATAGGTTCTTTGATTATACATTACAGCTGAGGAAACTGAGACTTACACGAGTAACTTGTTTAAGTTCATACAGCTAATAAGTGGGGGAGGCAGGCTTTGAACCTGGGTAGTCAACCTGGTACTTCTAGTACCCAACTCACCCCAAACTTCAGTGAGAGCAGGAACAGCTTTTTTCTTGTTCACTGTTATACCCCAGTGACTGTCACAGTTTGGCACATAGCAACGGCTCAAAAACTACTGGTTTCCTAAATGTGGAATGATTTTTCCTTATGACTGGCTCCACTCTGTGCATAATATTTTTACTCCTATTCTGAGTTGGATGTCTTAAAAACTAAGAAAAGGACTGCACCAAATAAATCCTACCAGGTATTAATTAGTAAGGCCTGTAACTATAAGATCTGTAACTATAAGATCTGTGGGCCTGTTCTTCCCCTCTCCTCTCAAGCTCTCTTTTAGACCACGGTTGTGTTGTCCATTCTGGAAGGAATAAAGTCACACCCTGGAACAGGTTATTGTCAGCTGGAAGTAGACATCCATCTTCAAAGCCCTCTATGTATGTTCCTGAACTTTAGGGCCTGAAAAGTTAGAAACAACATTTCTCAGACTCTCTGGCAGTCAGACTTCTGGATACTAATTACATTCTACCAGGGGATGTCCTGTGTGAGATTTGGAAGGCAAAAGTGATGAGAAAGCCATCTTACTACTGCTCTTGCTGCGAAGCAACACTGTTGATGTGTGTTTGAAACCAGACCCACATCCAGTAGCCCCTAAATTCTAGTCACCGAAGTCATGGGTGTTGAGAGGCAGTTTGGCAGCCTCCTGTGGACTACAGCTGTCATGGTGTGCCCTTGAAATCTAGAGTCACGCGGTGGCACCTAACTTCAGTTTCTTTAGTACTCTCAAAGAATTTCCTAAGCACAGAGTCCCTTGTTTTTAATCCCTTTCTGCTTGAAATACCTAGAGTTGTTTCTGTTTCCTGAATTGAAACCTACATGACACATCACCTTAAATGCTGTATCTAGCTGTACCCACTTTTTGTGTAGGCAAGAGCAAATTATATGTAAATGCGGTTATTTTGGAAATGTAAATATGCAATGAATAAGAAATTGATTGACAGGAATTAGAATAATGGGTGAAAGAATTATAGGTTTTGTGTGTGTGTGTTTCCCGAGTAGGGGAAGGGAGATGGTGGGGAGGATGAATCAAGCAGAATGATAGATGATGACTGGGAAAAGAGAGAGAGAAAAATGAGTACAGAACCCTAGGGTTCTACAAGGGAATAGCAGAGCAGAATTCATAATCAGTTTTTTTGAAGAACTTGATCCAATAATTGTTTATATGTGTGGAGCCATTTAGAGCTGACAGTGCTTTCACACATGTTATTCTATTCGATTCTTGTAATAAATGATGTTGTGAACTAAGCTTTTGCAGGCTCTGTTATGGATTTTTCATATGGGGAAAGAAAGCAAGGCTCAGGGAGTTTAAGTGACTTCCTCAAGGTTACAGCTAGTAAGTGAGTAGATCAGACCCTTGATTCCAAATTCCAGTATCCTACTCCAGGCTGCTGGCTACAGAAATCACTTTGGCTTAAGAATGAGGGAGAATTGAGGAATTCAGACTGTCAAGGATGATAACCATGCTATTTTAAATCTGAACATAAAGGCTGTAGAGCCCAGTCATCAAGACCTTTGCCTTACTCAGAATTAGGAAGTGCCTTTCTTTGTTCTTTCCCAGTCATTAAGCCCTGAGAGGTAGGACCTGAGTGGCCTGGCAGTGGAGTTAAGGAGCAAAGTGGATTCAGTCTCTACGCTGCATAGGTAAAATTGGCATTTTGTAAATAGTCTTGGCTTGATGTTCCCATACTCTATAGTAAAGTCATTCTTGTGCTTAAAAGTCTGGCTGAGTTCTCGTTACTCATCATAGAGAAAGGCACTGGGGCAAAGTAAGAGTAAGTTTTGGTTCTAAGGTCACATTAAAGACAGGACCCTTTGAGTGCTCTGGTGTGCCTCATGGTGAATGGGATGCCTTCTTTACAGGGGGCCCCTGATGTCTGTGTCCACCTTCCACACAGTCCCACTCAGCTCTCATACTTCCTATCATCTCTGTCAGTCCTACTCTAAAGTGAAGATAGGCAAGCGATCTTGCTTGGGGAACAGAGAGAGATGTCTCCACTGGGGCAGAGTCATGTACAAATAGCTACTGAGAAGTGGCGTGGGAGAGGGAAGGATGAATAAGCAGTCAATTAGGGGAATCAAAAGGAGTTGTTCTACTATTTATTTCCTCTGCCTGGAGGACACTTCAGTATCTGGTGAAAGGACGACAGTCCTCAGTCCTCTGGGTAACTGGCATGATGATAAACACAGATGCATCTGGCCCTGTTTTGGAATTGTAGGGATGAGCGAAGTTTCCTTTAGTTGCTCCCTTGATTAGCCACTCCTCTACATACACATAAAAGATGCACATCTTGGGCTTCCCTGGTGGCGCAGTGGTTGGGAGTCCGCCTGCCGATGCAGGGGACACCGGTTCATGCCCCGGCCTGGGAAGATCCCACATGCCACGGAGAGGCAGGGCCCGTGAGCCATGGCCGCTGAGCCTGCGCGTCTGGAGCCTGTGCTCCGCAGCGGGAGAGGCCACAACCGTGAGAGGCTCGCGTACCGCAAAAAAAAAAAAAAAAAAAAAAAAAAGATGCACATCTTAAACAGGCTGCAGGGGGAGTACAGAAAAAAATGTTTAAGAAGCTTGGTAGAGCCATTTGGGTACAAAGAATACATTTATCCCAGGTGATTAGTGTTCATTGCTTAACACTTCCTGGGGAGGATTAGCTCTTGGCCTTCTCTGGTTAGCCCAGTCCTCACTGAAAAGGTGCTCTTTAAAGTGATAGACACAAAAGTTACTAAAATTATTCTATATTTTTATATCAAACTAATTCAATTTATCTTCTTTCCAATTAGTCTGAATGAGTGTGATAATATAGAGATTGCAAAGTTATTTAAGAAAGAAATTCCAGAGTCAAAGAAGAGGGTGGTTGAGCTGCTGTTTTGCTCACCAAACTTGGAGGTGGCCTTTGAGACAGATGGTAAGAAAGATACTTTTCTTTTATGCGTGTGGTAGACACTGTTGTTTGCCAGTTCTCTTCTTCCTTTTTTTAGGCTCCCATTCCCAGCTCTCTTTGAGGCCAGTGAGGCTATGTGACCCAGTTCTGGCCAAAGACACATGAGGGAAATTAGGCTGGGGTGGGAGGAGTAATTTACTCCTGGGAATGATTTTTACTCCTGATAGAGACAAGAGATGGGAATTCAATACAATTGTATGAAAATGTGATCTTGCAGCTGCAGCAACAATTCTGTTACCATGAGATGACTATCTGAGGAGGAACATTCAACACTCAAGGATGTCAAACTAAAAATATATATATATAGATACATCTTCAATGACATCATTGAGCTGCTTCCCAACCCTGGAACCATCTGTCTCCAGATAAATGTGTTAATTGCTTAAGCCATTATTTGTCACATGTCCTGTGATTTGCAACTATATGTATCCTAACTGATACAACAGACCTAGCAAACAAAAGGATTCTTCAAGTAGGGCTGCCATTACCCCATTCGACACCTCTGTGTAAATTAGATAAGACGCTTCTTCCTCTAGATGGATTTCAAGTCCTACTTGTTTCCTTTGCCAAGTGCCCTGATGCCATTATAGATCACCAACTTGCCTCCTTAAGCACATCAGAGGGCTATCTCTGTTCAAAGGACTCAGATGCCAATTCCAAATAAGGGGGAGAAAGCAATGAGACAATATAATTTTGAGATTGACTGACTAAAATTTGGGCTGTTGTTATTGTTACTGCTCTTCATTTTAAACAATGAATTTGTTTTTAACTCCAAATCCAATATTGGATTTTTCATTATTCAATAATGTACCCCAAAATACAATTCTGGGAAAAGTACTACTTAGTACAAAATTCTTTTTTAAGTTTGTGCTACCACACTTCTGCCAATAACCTGTTAAAACTGGGCTGATGAAAACCATATCGAAGCAATATAACCACTTGCAATATGAAACTGTTATGGTGCAGATTACTTAATTCTCCTACTCCTCTATTAAAACTGCTAGAAGCACTGCTTTTGTATAATTAGCATGACATCATTTATCCTTCACGTGATGCAAGTAAATTTACGTATTAGGTCAGCCGCTACTCATTAGTTGGCACTATGTCATTTTCATCAATTTTAATCAAAGTTTCAAGTTATTAAATAACTTAAACCAAAGTACTTTTCTGTGAAAACATCTTTCCAATTAATTTTATCACTATAAAAGCTAGTTTTGCCCACATAACTGGTAAAACTAATCAATATGAGTACAGCCATATATGCAGGACACTTATTAACACTTTAAGAGATGCAAATTAATAGGAGTCTGACATGCTTTTCCACTCATTTAATATTATATGCTGTTACTTTAGGTTACTCATTAGTACAAACTCATCTAGAAACAAACATGGGGACTAACATTATATGACAAGATTGAGAATAATCTTAGACGATCATAAAATATAAACACATTTTAAAAATCCTCTTTGAACTCTTAGACGCATTTGAAAACTTTGAGATAATGCATTTAATACAATAGGCTGACAGCCTGAATAGACAAAACAATCATCATAAGTACACTCAGATGTTATAATTAAACAGGACACAATATATACATTATATTTATAGAGTATATATACACTTATATATATCAATTTTAAGATTTAGCATAAAGCTACAGTAATCAAGACTGTGTGGAACTGGCAAAAGGATAGACACACAGATAAATGGAACAGAAGAGGCGAGAAATCATCAACTGATATTTAACAATGTGCAGAGACAGTTCAATGGAGAAAGTATAGTCTTTCCAATAAATGTTACTGAAACAATTCAGCATACATATGCAAAAGAAAGGGGAAAAAAAAAAAGAACCATGTCACAGACTTCACACCTTATGCAAAAATTAACTCAAAGTAGACCATACATCTCGATGTAAAATGTAGAAATATCAAGTTTCTAGAAGAAAATATAGAAATTTGCATCATCTTGGATTTGGTGATAAGTTTTCAGATATAACACCAAAAGCACAATCCAAAAAAAGAAAAAATTGGGCTTCCCTGCTGGTGCAGTGGTTAAGAATCCACCTGCCGATGCAGGGGACACGGGTTCGAGCCCTGGGTCGGGAAGATCCTACATGCCGCGGAGCAACTAAGCCCGTGAGCCACAACTACTGAAGCCTGCGCGTCTAGAGCCCGTGTTCCGCAACATGAGAAGCCACCGCCATGAGAAGCCCGCGCACTTCAATGAAGAGTAGCCCCCGCTCAACGCAACTAGAGAAAAGCCTGCATGCAGCAACGAAGACCCAACGCAGCCAAAAATAAATAAATTAATTAATAAACTTATTAAGAAAAAAAATTGATAAACTGGTCTTATCAAAATTACAAAGTTTGGCTTTGCAAACAAACGAACAACCATGGCTGAGAAGAATGACAAGACAAGCTATAGAGCTAGAGAAAATATTTGCAATTCACATGTCCAATAAAGGACTTAGAGCCAGAGTATAAAAAACTGCTATAACTCAACAAGAAAACAACCCCCCCCAAAAAAAAGATGAGCTACTTTTCCAAAGAAATTATACAAATGGCACATAAGCATATGAAAAGATGCTCAAAGTCATTAATCATTAGGAAAATGAAAATGAAAATTACAATAAGATACCTCTATTCACCTACTAGAATGACTAAAAAAATTTTTTTAAATTAACAATTCCAAACGCTGGTTAAAATGCTGTGCAACGAGCACTCTCAGCCATTGCTTGTGGAAATACAAAATGGTACAGCTAGTTTGTAGTTTCTTAACAAAGTAAAACATACACTTATAATATGGCCCAGCAATCCCAATCCTAGGTAATTATGAAAGTGAACTGAAAAACCTGTACATATAGAAGTCTGTTAATGACCACTTACAGTAGCTCTATTCATAATCACTAAAAACTAGAAGCAACTGAGATGTCCTCAGAGGTGAACAGATTCACAAATTGTAATACCTCTGTACAATGGAATACTACTCAGCAATTTTTACAAAATGAACTCTTGATTCACACAACAACATAGATGAATCTTAAATGCATTTGGTAAGTGAAAGAAGCTGGATCTAAAAGACTACATGCTGTATGGTGCTATTTAACTGGCATTCTGCAAAAGGCAAAACCGTAGAGACAGAAAATACAGATCAGTGGTTGCCAGGAGTTGGGAAGAGGTTGACTGCAAAGGGCACAAGGCACATTTTAGGTGTTGGAAATCACTGTGGTGGTGGATATGTGACTCTATGCATTTGTCAACACCCATAGAATGTTACACCTAGTCTAAGAAGGTATAATTTACTGTAAAACTAAGAGTGAAATTTACTGTATGCAAATTTTCAGAATCAACCAGGATGATGGGGGTAAGGGTGGGAGGATGCCAGGATGGAATGCAGACTAACAAATGTAACTGTATTACAAATATATGATATAACCTAACTGAAATGGATGGGAGAAAATGAGCTGACCAAAGTAATTTTGGAAATGTGTTTTGACTGGCTATCATAAGGCTAAAGTAAATGCAACTGTACATAAATGCCTTACTTTCCTTGGTAAATTTGTTTCTCACAGGGGTATAAGTTAGCAATTCTGAAACTACTATGCATGTATACTAGGGTTGAACAAATAAGTAAATAAGTTGTAGCTAATGAAAGCCAGGTTTCTCACTGTCAAAGAAAGAAGTTACAAACAAGCAGAGAAGGCTAGAATGAACCCTGTAGTTCTAGATTAAAACTGATTCTATATGTATGAATTCACCATGTGTGTATGCACAGGTAGAAAGATACAGAAATAAATATAAATTTGTGTGTACATATGAGTTAACAAACATACATACATTTCCCTTTCTATCTGCTCAAAGGGCCTAGAAGCAATGGCACCCCATTAGTGATGAGCACCCCGATCTTGCTTTCTAATTATCATTCTCCGATAAAGAAACCAAGACTCTTTGAAGAAATGGATGATTCTATGACTGGGATAAGGAAAATACAAGTCTGGAGCTTCCTGTAGTGTCACAAAGTAAGGAAGTGCTAAAAAAAAAAAAGGATAAGGCATGTCCCTTAAGGGATAAGGTCTTTGGGGCATCCAAGACTGCTCACACATTCTGTATTATGCTAGAAGGACTTCACAGGGCTCAACATATTATTGTACTAATGACTAAAATTTATCACAATGACACAATAAGGTTACACAGCAGATAACTGAGGGAAAAAGACACATTGGCCAGAGTCTGGAGAAATCCACCCACAGGCTTTCTATACCAGAGGTCCAGGAGAGGACACACTAGGTGTGTTCCCTTTGCTAGCAGTGAAAATGCAGTGGCACATGTGTAATGTTTCTCCTAGGGAAGCCCATTTAAGACTCAGCGTTTAGGGATTTGGGGGGAACTAGTCATGTAGGCATGCTTTGGCTGGCATCTACCAAAATCCCAGGCTCTCAGAAGGAAACAGGTATTCAGTGTCTTAAGTGGTCAAAACAACCTTACCAGTATAGAGAATTTTCCATATCAGTGTGGGGAAGTTTTCACAAGCTAAGTTCACAGATGCCAGCCAAGGGCAACCTTGCAAGCAGGCCCTTCTAAAGATAGCAGCCTCTGGCCTGCTGTGTTAACTCTTTCCTGCACAGGGTATATCAAAAGGACACAGGACCCAGGACCAAAATTGGAACAATCTGAACAACAAGATAAATAATTACAGTATTGGATTATAATTCAAAGAATAAAATAGATATCCATGAGTCTATACTGCTATAAATAAGTGAAATAAATAAATAAATAAATTGGGTGGCAGACAAATCTTTATTACAGGAGAATTCCATATAATAATGTAGAAGGAATTAAAGAAATTGAAAATCACCATTAGAGCACCACAGTGATAACTGCATCAAGAAAGATCCCCTAAAATTAGCAGGTGAAGCTAAGAAGAAACAGAATATTTGCATAGCTTCAAAGTACCTCACCCCCCAAAAAAGAACATTAATTATTGCGGTGGTTTAAGCATTTGTTCACAAATTGTTTAACAATCATCCTTCTGGAATGTGAAGCCTAATTCCCTTCTCCTTGAGTATGGACTGGACTGGGCTTCTTCTAGCAAATAGAGCATGGAAAGGGAAAAGTAGTAACTTTACAGTACAGAAAACTGGCAGACTCCAGCTTAACCATGTGATTAACATCATCAGTCATGTCATGTTGATACCATGTACCCCTGATATGATGTAATCAGAAGGGCACTTCATTCTGCGATATCATTTCCAAGTTTAGTCTAGTCATGAGAAAACATCAGAAAAATCCCAGTTTAGGGATATTCTACAACCTACCTGATCAGCAGTCTTTAAAATTGTCAAGGTCACGAAAAACAAGGAAAGACTGAGAAACTATCACAGATTTAAGGGAACTTAGATGCAATGACCAAGTCTAACATGGACTGGGTCTCAAAGCCAAAAAAGGACATTAATGGAAAAACTGGTGAAATCAGAATTTAGTTCGTAGTTTAGTTAATAGTATTGTACTAATGTTAATTTCACAGTGTCAGTCATTGTACTATGGTTATAAAACAATGTTAATGTTAGGGGAAGCTAGATGAAGGATATTCATGAGCTCTCCAACTATATTTGCAACTCTTCTGTAAATCTAAAGTTATTTCAAAACAGCAACAAAAGAATTTTTAAGCACTTAGGCTGGCTCATAGTAGTTGCTAACTGATGTTAGCTTCTCTTGGTTAATTTATTTGGTAATCATTCCCAGAGGTTGATAGTGATGGGAAATCTCTCGTGTTGCCTTTACTCCAAATAAAAACTGTATTTCTGGACTTCCCTGCGTGGCACAGTGGTTAAGAATCCACCTGCCAATGCAGGGGACACGGGTTCGAGCCCTGGTCCAGGAAGATTCCACATGCTGCGGAGCAACTAAGCCTGTGCGCCACAACTACTGAGCCTGTGCTCTAGAGCCTGCGAGCCACAACTACTGAGCCCACATGCCACAATTACTGAAGCTTGCGCTCCCTAAAGCCTGCATGCTGCAACTACTGAGCCCGCATGCTGCAACTACTGAAGCCCGTGCGCCTAGAGCCCATGCTCCGCAACAAGAGAAGCCATCGCAACGAGAAGCCCGTGCACCGCAACGAAGAGTAGCCCCCGTTCGCCGCAACTAGAGAGAGCCCGCGTGCAGCAACAAAGACCCAACGCAGCTAAAAATAAATAAATTTACATTTAAAAAACATAGTTAAAAACTGTATTTCTAAGGATGAATGATTTTAGTGGAGACTATTTTCCAGAGTGCCAACATGGCTGGAGATTAGGTCTGGACCCGTGACCACTCAGGGGTAAGATGAGCTGGCTACATACACCCCTACAGCTGGCCTCAACCCTGCTAGCGCAGCTATCTAAGCCTGTGTTCTTGAGGCTGTTTGGAAATGTATGGCTCAGGATGCCAGACTCAAACCAACACTGAAGCCAGAAATACCTAAAAATGGGACAGTGTAAAAAAAATGTGGCCAATATGGGCCTTACTGCTGGCCCTAAGGGTTCTACATATTACTAACTTCAACAGTGGTCAAGTAAGAGGCTGGCGAAGGGTGAAGAGGCAGCTTTGGAATACTGTAAGCTGTAAGTTTTACCTGTGCTTCATCCTACATTAAAATATTTTTTTCTCCCATTGGAAATGAGCTTTGTAGTTTTACCTAGCTAAGCTCTTTCTTGCTCAGTGGCTTTTGTAAAACTACAGTGAAGTAGTTTTTGCTTATTATTTATGCTCCCACCTACTTCCAAAAAGGATCTAAGATGGCTTATTCCCCAAACAATTTTGCTAACCCTAGGCCTTCATTCTCTTCCAGACCATCTGCTCCTTTTCACCATGAAGTCATAGTACTAAATTTGTGACAGTACAATCATTCCCATGGCAACAGGATGTGGTCCTCAACACTGAATCCCGATTTCACTCTGACCAAGATCAAGTGGCAGGAAGATCAGGAAGTATATTCTAACATTTTCTATTCTTTTTCAAGTTTTGTTTCTCTCTAAAGAAGTTCTTAATTTTGATTCTAAAATCTTATACTCAGCCTAGATATGTGTTTTTGCATAGTTTACATATGAAACATTCTTTCAGTAAATAATTAGATATGCAAGCCAAAAAATAAGTTGAGAATAATCACACAAGCCTACACACACACACACACACACACACACACACACACACACACACACTGTGATGTATAAACTTGCTTGCCAGTGGGATGTTTTACAAATACCTTTCCGGTTTGTATAGAAGAAAAGAGAACACAGAATCCATTTAAAAGACACGAAACTTCTAAGCCTAAGAAATTTGCTTTGATGACTGTGATAGGCAGTGGAAGGCAGCTGGCCTAGTTCCTACTTAGTGCTTTCTTTATCTTGCTGAGCACAGGTAAAACATCAGAGGGTCTTCCCACGTGAGACCAGAGCAAGATAGACAGATGGCTGGCTTTATTTATATAAATGACCAATACCTGGATATTCTGCCCATTTGTTTTAATCACACTCAGCCTAGTTACACAATCTTTGGAGAGACTTCTTAGAATGCCATTTACTATACTGTGAAATTGAGTATAGGGCATGAGCTTTGAAAAGAGAACTAGTTACTGGAGTATCAGAAAATACCTGATTGGTACATTAAGTTAGCAGCCTTACAGGACAGGTGGCGAAGTGTGTTATAATGAGGCTCTGCTGGACATTCCACATATTATATATTAATATATATATATGTATATAAAATATGTCATATATGTTATATATTATATAATACATATAACATATTAAATATGTATCATAACATATAACATGTTATGTGTATATGTATATAACAGAAGAAAAGTGTAACATGTAAGAACTATCTTCTCTCTCCCTCTGTTCTCCCCCAGCTTCCATGTTGAGTTAATGGGCTAAGTGGGGGGAGGTAGAGGAAGAAAGGGTGATAAGAGCTAGAAAAAATAGCTGGAGGAGAAGCTAAAGTGATTTATGTTAATGTTTTAAAAGGTAAGAAATTACTTGCAGTGGAAAACATGTGGAAGGAAGAGGAAGTGGAAAGAGAAAGTAGACAAGTGAGAGATAAGGGGAATGACTAAAAAGCGGAAAAGGGGCATTTTGACAGCAGTTCCTCTGTGATGTGGGTGTTTTGGGGGAAACAAACAAAAAACAAGGATTTTAAAGTTCTGTTGTTTGTTATGTTATATGATTCACCACTTTGCTACCTCTTCAAGACTTCAGTAAAGAGAAATTATTTTTCAAAGCTCTTTAGAGATGGATTCGTAATTCTTCTGAATGAGATAAAATGTTCAGATGGACACTAAGGGCTGGAGTAAGCCCTATTCTGATTTTACATATATATAAAATCAGCTTCTCTTGAGGAAAAACACCAGGAGTGCCACCACTACTGCTATCTTTTACCCTTGGAAAATATGTTGGCCAGAGCTATCCCACTCCCAAGTCATGTCACATTTGTAGTGGCCAGAGATGGGTGGCATTCTATGGTCTGGAGTTTTTAACTCTAATGAAATTTAATTTTAGCCTTTAAGAATTTAGGAATTTAGATGACCAAACATGGAAGAGTGGAAAAAGGCACTATGACTGCTTTAGGGAGGCCTAAGGCCAAGCCCTAAACCCAGTCTTTGAGGACTAAGAGAAGGCAAGACCAGACTACAGAGAGCACCATGACACCTAAAGAACAGGCCTCACTGACAATGAGATGTCACATTCAGGCTTGCTCCAATCTGACACTGATCTCTCTGAGTCTCGTTACACACATTGTGACTGGTCAGAAAATGCAGAGACTCCTACTGTACCCATGTATTGGAATATGGCAGTAAGTGGTAAGGAAGACTTTGCATGAAGGTCATCATCACTTTTGATGTCATCAACATTTTCTAAGTATAGACATCCTAATGGAGCATATGTAATGATTCAGCGGAGGGTAAGGTAAAACAAGATGGAAGAGATCATCAGGATAGAAATGGGAGGCCAGGGCAGGAATAGGAAGGATCAACTATTCCCCACTGTCCTGCATAACATTAGTTCATAAGATGTGCTGTGTTTTGTTTTGTTTTTTAAGGATCTGTGGGAAGCTAATTTTGGACACATTGCATATTTTTTTTTCCCTTTGGGAAATACATACTTGCATGTTATAGGGTCTGTGATGTCTCACCAAGAAAAAAACTTCTATTAAACCATTGTTGCCCAAACTTATTTGGTGATAGAATACATTATTTAGCAACATCTATTAACATCCAAAGAGGCTACTATTATTCAGAACACATATTGTTTAATATTGGGGTATATTATGTGTATGAAACCATTTTATAACAGGTTATATTACTCTTATACCTAAAAAAAAAAAACATACTGAGGGACACCGACATTTGTCAAGCTATACCCAATTACTGTGACTTTTGATCTTCCTGTAATTTCAGTGTAGGGCTTCACACTACTATACTTGCTTCATGAAAACTGGGTGGGGTTTATATTTGCACTTTCTACAGAGATGCATGCTTTCTCCATTTCTCCTAAACGCTCAGTGCCTTTATAATGCCTGTTACTACCCAGGAACTATCATTTGGCAAATCTCTAGGATATAAACTTTCCTTTGCAGAGTTGCATGCATCAGAGTTTTGTTTTGTTTTGTTTTGTTTTGTTTTTTAACTCCCTCCCACCAAAACCAACCTCATTCCTCAGGAACTGCTTTCTGCTAGGGGACTACTATGAATAAATCCACCCTAACGTTACCATGTTACGCATTTGCAACATAAAAAGGGCTTGCTGAAAATGCAGTGCCTTTATCCCAAAAAAGAAAGTTCACGGTAGGGGTTTCCAGAACTGGAGGAAGTTAACAATAGAAAATGTTTGGGGTTAGATGGCTCTTTAATGATCCACAGATTGTACCACTTAAGAAGTCACCTCTTGTCTTTACATGAAGGGAAATTAATTTGCAGAATGATGCTCTATTTGAAGAAGCCGTGCTTGACTGTGTGGTATATTTCTTTTCAATAGTCCAAGAACTGCTGGCTCAGTGTTTTATGAATAACATTCAGCGTAAGGGAGTATCTATTTACATTTAATAAATAAATAAATGACTATCTGCATGGCTGTGGATTTTTAAATTTTTTGTCTATTTGTAAATAGATAACATACTCACATGATACAAAATGCAAAGGACACAAAACAGCATACCATTAAAAGGATGTTTCTCTCTTTCCTCTGTCCTTTAGTGATCCTGTTTTCCTCTCCAGAGGCAACAATTACTGCCAGTTTCTTAAATATCCTCCCATGGATATTCTATGTGTTTACAAACATACACATACTTTCTTTTTCACACAGATGATAGCATAATATACATACTGCTTTCTACCTTGATTTTTCTCTTATCAATATATCTTAAATATCCCTCCATATTAATATATGGAGAGCTACTGCCTTGGTTATTTTAACAGCTGTGTGGTGTTCACTGGATGCCTGTGTTATTTTATTTCATCATTCTATTGAGGGATATATTGTTGCCAATCTTTCATATTATTAACTATACTGCATTAGTAGACTCACTGAATAAACACCTAGAAATGCAATTTGTGTCTATGGGTATGTACATTTTTACTTTTGAAAGCTATTTCCCAATTGTTCTCTATCCCTTATACACTCACCAACTAGGTACGAGTGGCTACTTCCTTAAATCTCTATTAAATCAGTATTTTATCAAATGCTTTGACCTTTGACAATTTGATTGGGAAAAATTGTGTATACTTTTATAACCTGAGAACCAAAGATAGTTAGGGAAGTGACAACTTAGGATAAGTGTAAAGGGCATTTACCTATCTTTTCCATTTGTAATATGAGACAGAATTCCTCATCTTACTTTTTTTTTTTTTTTTTAACCACACCCGTGCAGCTTGTGTGATCTTAGTTCCCCAACCAGGGATCAAACCCATGTCCCCTGCAGTGGAAGCATGGAGTCCTAACCACTGGACCGCCAGGGAACTCCCTCCTCATCTTACTGAATTCAAGAACTTGTCCCTAAGTAGAGAGGTATTGGATTAAAATAATAAGTTGATCTTAAATCAAAAGTGATTGAGATTTAAGTAGGTTACCTCAAAAGGTTAAAGACTCTTTATACCAAGAGGTCCTTATATATACATTAATTCTGGCCTTGACACTTTGGAAGTAGGGGGAAGACTATAACCTCTCTAGGGTTTTCTAGCTTCATGATTTCTGTAATTCTGCAGATATATGAAGTATTAAACGATGAACAGAATACTTTAATTACCAGCATTCACAATTACAGTTTGTAAAATAAAGAGAAAACATTTCTTTTATAGATCACCAAATATAAATCAGGAGAAAAGGAGGGAGACCCCAGCTGTCTCCACCTTCACCCTCCTAGTCCCGTGGTCACAGCCAGTTGGAGCCATTCAGCATCGCTAATTGTAAATTCACACCTCTCACCAGAACCACAGCTCCTGGGCTTCCTGCTAGTTCATTTCATTATTCTTGCCACGCATATTCTCTCAGTTTATCAGGTCACCTCCCCCTGCCTCTATCCTTCCCAACCCAAGACAACCCAGTCTTCTTCCCAATGAGAAATTTATCTACATCACTATTCATCCTTGCTTTCTTCTTTTTGTTATTTTTATTTTTATTGGAGTATAGTTGATTTACAGTGTTGTGTTAGTTTCAGGTTACAGCAAAGTGAATCAGTTATACATATACATATATCCACTCTTCTTTAGATTTTTTTCCCATATAGGCCATTATAGAGAATTGAGTAGAGTTCCCCGTGCTGCTTTCTTCTTTTCTAACATAAAAATGCAGCATAAAGTCAATGTCCATCCTGACATTGGCAGAAATATAACCTTAACCAATTTTCTCCCTTTCTCTGGGTTGTATTTAAATTTTAGTTTGGGTACTGCATTTATACTATGGGCGGGGGTTGGGTATGGACATGGTTTGGGGACCCACACCATGTAGACTGCAGCCACTGTCTATTAGCACTGGCAGCCAGTAGATCACCATCATAAGCCGTCTGTCAGCCCATGCTGGGTGCTGCTGGGCTGTCAACTCATTCAGGCCTTTAGGTGCTCCTGAAGTCATTTCACTGAAGCATGGGACTGGCTTGGGCCCATCTTCCTAGACACTGTTCAGTCTTTCTTTGCCCTTTGTTCGTGAAAACACATTTTCAAAGTACATTTGATAATATAAACCATCCATGTACTTATTACCCAAAATGAACAAATGTTACTCTTTCATATTTTCCTTCAGTACAGTAAAGGGGAAGTCCCCTATGTGCCCTTCACAGCTTCACTCCCTTCTCTCCCTCATTCCCTAGAGACAACCAATAACATGAATTTGGTACAAATCTACTCCATGTTGTTATGCTTTTGTTTTATATATTTGTAGCCAAAACCAATATCTGGTATCTGTTTTTTAAAAGTTTACAGATCGGGTGGGAATGTAAATTGATACAGCCACTATGGAGAACAGTAAGGAGGTTCCTTAAAAAACTAAAAATTGAACTACCATACGACCCAGCAATCCCCACTACTGGGCATATACGCTGAGAAAACCATAATTCAAAAATCATGTACCACAATGTTCACTGCAGCTCTATTTACGATAGCCAGTACATGGAAGCAACCTAAGTGTCCATCGACAGATGAATGGATAAAGAAGGTGTGGCACGTGTATACAATGGAATATTACTCAGCCATAAAAAGAAAGGAAATTGAGTTATTTGTAGTGAGGTGGATGGACCTAGAGTCCGTCATACAGAGTGAAGTAAGTCAGAAAGAGAAAAACAAATACCATATGCTAACACATATATATGGAATCTAAGGGAAAAAAAAAAAAGGTCATGAAGAACCTAGGGGCAAGATGGGAATAAAGACACAGACCTACTAGAGAATGGACTTGAGGATATGGGGAGGGGGAAGGGTAAGCTGTGACAAAGTTAGAGAGTGGCATAGACATATATACACTACCAAACGTAAAATAGATAGCTAGTGGGAAGCAGCCGCATAGCACAGGGAGATCAGCTTGGTGCTTTGTGACCACCTAGAGGGGTGGGATAGGGAGGGTGGGAGGGAGGGAGACGCAAGAGGGAAGAGATATGGGAACATATGTATATGTATAACTGATTCACTTTGTTATAAAGCAGAAACTAACACACCATTGTAAAGCAATTATACTCCAATAAAGACGTTAAAAAAAAAAGTTTACCAATAGTATCATACTGAATATAATATGCTGCAATTTGATGTTGCAGAGTATTTTCAAGATTCATCCATGTATTGATACTAGTTATTTTAACTTCTGTATAGTATTTCATCAAATCAATATGCCATACTTTGTTGGTACCCTATACATTCATTCTTGGGGGTATTTCCAGTGTTTTATTAATACCAACGAAATTGTAGTGACTATCCTTTCCTGCCCCTTTTCACCTTCTGCTACTCCTTAATTATCTCTATCTGAGTAAATGGCTTCACCAGGCACGTCGGCCAAAAACCTCAGTCAGCCTTGAAACTTTTCCCTCACACCTCAAATCCCCATCATCAAGTTGTCTGTTCTGTATCCTGAATCCAATCACTTCTCAACACTTTTAAACAAGTCCGAGCCACCAATGTCTCTCTCCTACTACTGCAATAGTTTTCTATCCTACCCCATGTGCTAATTCCACTTTACCTTACGGGCTTTCTTTCTTTCTTCCAATGTTCCAAGCTCATTTCTGCTTCAGAGCATTTGTATTTGCCATGCTTTCTTGACTGAAATGTACTTTCCTCAGAGCTTAAACATAGACCTTGCTCCCTCATTTCTCTATCTCTCCTAAAATTCACCTTCTCAGGAAGGCCTTCCCGATTCATCCCACCTAAAATAGCACTTCCAGTCCCCATCCCTTTACCCAGCTAAACCTTGTTTCAAGGTACTGGACCCTCCTTGAACATAGACTCTTTTTTTTTTTTTCTTTTTTTTGCGGTACGGGGGCCTCTCACTGTTGTGGCCTCTCCTGTTGCGGAGCACAGGCTCTGGACGCGCAGGCTCAGCGGCCATGGTTCACGGGCCCAGCCGCTCCGCGGCATGTGGGATCTTCCCGGACCGGGGCACGAACCCGTGTCCCCTGCATTGGCAGGTGGACTCTCAACCACTGCGCCACCAGGGAAGCTCTAATGTTTCTTTTGTATCTACTGAGATGAGCATATGGGCCTTTTCCTTAATCTGGTAATAAAGTAGATTACAGATGCTTGTTAAATTTTAGTAGCACCTTTATATTTGAGGTAAACTTTATTTGTGCTTGATGTTTTTTTTTTTTTCTGTATACGCTGCTGGATTTGATTTCCTAATTACTGTACATAATTTTCATATCAGTGTTCCAAAAAATGAGATTCATCTATAATTTTCTTTGCCTGTAGAATTCTTCTATTTTGGTATCAGTATCATAGTAACTTCATAAAATAAGCTGGGTTATCTTTACTTCTATTGTCGGGAATAATTATATAATATGGGATTGTCTGTTCCATTAAATTTGGTAAAACTTACCTGTAAAACCACCTGGCATGGTTTCTTTGACAAGGGATGGGGGAAGGGTTTGAGAGACTGTGGACTATTGATCTATTTTGTTGATGACTGATTTATTTAGATTTTCTATTTCTCCTTAAGTCAACTTTTTAATTTGTATTTTTCTGGTAAATTGTAAGTTTTACCTCAGTTTTCAATTTATTGACATAAAGCCACTCAATATTATAAATTGTATAGTATAAGCAATGATATTCTTAATCTCTACTGTATCTCTAATTATGTACCCCTTTGAATTTCTTTTTTTTTAAGAATCTGAAAAAGAATTTATTGATGTCTCTCTGTAAGTGAATCAAGTGGATGCATAGCAGAAGGAAACACAGCACTGAAAATCAGCTATACTCCATTATAAAAATAAAGATAAATTACAAAAAAAAAAGTGAGAAATTTTTTTTGTTTGTTTACTAAATTTTATTTAAAAATTCATACAAAATACTCCAGATAACTGAGTTTCAATCCTCATCTTTCTCCTCTTCTTCATCTTGATTAATCTGGAAGTAATGTAATTCGTAACTTTCTTTGCTGTTAGCAACTATGCATAACCAATCACGGAGATTATTCTTCAAATATGTTTTGGTGAGATATTTCAAATACCTTTTGGAAAAAGGCATCTCGGAAGTTACAGTGATCTTGCTTTTGCTTCTTTCGATTGTTACGACACCTCCTCCAAGATTCCCAGCTTTTCCATTCACTTTCTTTCCTGAAGAAGCTGCTCAAAATTGGCAGCATCCATGATTCCATCTTCTACAGGATGGGTGCAGTCAAGAGTAAACTTCAGGACCTGCTTCTTTTTTTTGCCCCCCTTCACCACAAGCTTTTTCATGGGCACCATGGTGGCAGCAGAGGCAGAAAAGGAGTTGGGTGAACTCGAGACAGAAATTCTTACAAAATTTGTTCAGAGGTGGTGACATAACCTGGAGTCACATCATCTAGCCCCACAGCTGGATGGGTCCTAAGGCTGGACACGCGTGGGGCTGAGTGGCTTGGTGAAGATGTGCAGGCAAATGCAGCCCCATTGGAGTTATACTGCCTGGTCACACCATTCCATGGGTCCCAAATTGCCGGGTGCAGGGGTGAATTTCTAATATTATTTGTGCTATCTTCTTCTCAATGTGGCTTGCTAGAAATTTGTTTTATTGGTGTTCTCAAAGGATCAGCTTTCGGATTCATTGATCAACGGTATTTTGGGGAGGTTGACTCTATTCATTTCCCAGGTCCTTGAAGTGAACGCTTAGTTCATTCACTTGAAATAATTTTTTTAAAATTTATTTTATTTTATTTTTGGCTGTGTTGGGTCTTTGTTTTTGCATGTAGGCTTTTCTCTGGTTAAGGAGAGTGGGGGCTACTCTTTGTTGTGGTGCGCAGGCTTCTCACTGCGGTGGCTTCTCTTGTTGTGAAACACGGGCTCTAGGCATGCAGGCTTCAGTAGTTGTGGTCGCGGGCTCTAGAGCGCAGGCTCAGTAGTTGTGGCTCACGGGCTTACTTGCTCCGTGGCATGTGGGATCTTCCTGGATCAGGGCTTGAACCCGTGACTCCTGCACTGGCAGGCGGATTCTTAACCACTGCGCCAGCAGGGAAGCCCCTGAAATAATTTTTAATAAATGCATTTAATGTCATAACTTTCTTTCAAATGACTGCTTTATCTGTATTATCCAAGTTTTATCATGTATTTTCTTTGTTTTTCTTTTCTAAATGGTGTGCAATTTTTTATTTAAATCATGAGTTATTTAGGAATGTGCTTTTAAGTATTCAAACATATGAGAATTTCTAATTCAACTAAATTCTGATCACAGAATGTGGTCTGTACTATAGTGATTCATTAAAATATCTGGTCAAATTTTATAAATGTTTGATGTGTGTTTGAGAAGAATGTGAATTCTCTATTTGTTAGGTGGAGGGTTTTTATATATGTGGGTATATAATATATTATATTCTCCAAAGAAGATATACAGGAGGCCAATGGGCACATAAAAAGATGTTCAATATCACTAATGATTAGAGAAATACAAATCAAAACTACAATGAGGTATCACCTAACACTGGTCAGAATGGCCATCATCAAAAAGTCTACAAATAATAAATGCTGGAGAGGGTATGGAGAAAAGGAAGCCCTCCTACACTGTTGGTGGGAATGTAAACTGGTGCAGCCACTATGGAGAACAGTATGGAGGTTCCTTAAAAAATTAAAAACATAGTTATTAAATGATCCTCTTCTGGGCATATATCCAGAAAAGACAAAACCTCTAATTAGAAAAGATACATGCACCCCAATGTTCATAGCAGCATTATTTACAATAGACAAGACATGGAAGCAACCTAAATGTCCATGGACAGATGAATAGATAAAGAAGATGTGGTACATATATACAATGGAATATTACTCAGCCATAAAAAAGAATAAAGTGTTGCCATTTGCAACATGGATAGACCTAGAGATTATCATACTAAGTAAAGTAAGCCAGACAGAGAAAGACAAATATCACCTGATATCACTTATATGTGAAATCTAAAAAAATGATACAAATTAACTTATTTACAAAACAGAAGTAGACTCACAGACATAGAAAACAAACTTATGGTTACCAAAGGGGAAAGGGGAGGAGGAATAAATTAGGAGCTTGGGATTAACAGATATACATTGCTGTATATAAAATAGATAAACAACAAGGTCCTACTGTATAGCACAGGAAACTATATTCAATATCTTGTAACAACCTATAATGGAAAAGAATCTGAGAAAGAATACATATTTATATATATAAAACTGAATCACTTTGCTGTACACCTGAAACTAATGTAACATTGTAAATCAACTACATTTCAATTTTAAAAATATTATAGAAATCTCTGTTCCCTGAAGATGATCCATTCCCACTGGAATAGAAGTCCATATTGGCAAGTAATCTTAAAATGACTTTACAATAAATGCATTCAAAGAGTTAAAAAATAAAATACCTAAAAAAATATATAAAAGCTTAAGAAACAAGAAGATATGAATTAAGGAAAGATGAAAATGAAAAATAACTAAATAGAAAAACAGACATTGTGATAAAAATATTCAATGACATAAACTCTAAACTCGTTACAGTCAGAGAATGAATTATTTCAGCTTTGTTAGAGGTTTAATTGACAAATTCATAAGACATTTAAAGTGTACATTGTGATGATTTGATATACACACACATTGTGAAGGGATTACCCTCTCCCAGTTTATCAAGAATTATTGAATTAGAAGATTAATCTATGGAATTCATGTAGAATATATTTTATTATTTATTTAATTTTTAAAATTGCAGTATACTTGATTTATGATGCTGTGCCAATCTCTGCTGTAGAGCAAAGTGACTCAGTTATACACAGACAGACATTCTTTTTTTATATTCTTTTCCATTATGGTTTATCACAGGATATTGAATATAGTTCCCTGTTATAGCATGTATTTTAAGCTGTATTGTGGCAGTTTAAAATTACAGCCACAGATTCTTTGATACTCCTTCTATTAAGAGATGGGTCTAGCCCCTGTACTCCCCAATCTGGGCAGGTTTGACTAAGTAAGATGGAAGTGATACTATGTGATTTTTGAGCCTAGACAATAAACGTCTATGTAGCTTTTGCCTTGTTTTCTGGAATAGTCACTATTGGAGCCCTGAGCTGCCATGGAAGTAGTATGATTACCATGAGGCCACTACAGTGTGAGGAAACCCAAAGCACATGGAGAAGTCATGTGTAGGTACTCCAGTCTATAGGTCCAGTAGAGTCCTGCCTTTGTCACTGTAGCCTAGACATGTGAATGAAAAAAAAAACAGCCATTCAAGTGACCACCAGCTGTTCAAGTCTTCTCATTTGACACCCTGGACATCATGAAGCAGAGTCAAGCTCTCCCTGAAGTACCTATCCAAATTCCTATCATACAGAATATTGGAGGTTAATAAAATGGTTATTGTTTCATGTCACTATGTTTTGGAGTGGTTTGTTACACAGCAATACATAGAATACATGAAGGATGCACCTAATTAGTAGTTTTAGGAAGAGAATAAACGGTATGTTGGAAGTCATATTTGGAGAGATGATACTAAGAATTTTCTAAAGTTTTTGAAAGAAAAGCAGTTATTAAGTGCAAAAAAAAATTTAAAAAGAAAAGAAATTCATATCCAGATGCACTGTAGTGAAGATGCCTAACACTGAGAATAAAGAGAAAATTTCAAAAGCCACCAAAGAGAAAACACAGATTATCCATAAAAGAATGATAATTAAGACCACAGAATTCTCATCACCAACAAGGGATACCAGAGGTCAACATGGTAATAATTCCAAAGCACTGAGGGGAAAATAACTGGCAACATAGATTTCTATACCTGGCTAAGCTATAATTCAAGAATAATGGTGAAATAGAAAACTTTTCTTTCAAACCTGAGTTTACAAAAAAAAAAAACAAACCTGAGTTTACCAACCATAAATTTTTATTGAATGAATTACTAAATGATGTATTGCAGCAAAAAGAAAAGTGAGTTCACAATGAAAATGTGGTATTAAAGAAACAAGTGGTAAACACAAAAATTGATAAATTAGATTGATAAATCTAATTATGCATTGATTGTATAGTAACTTTTATGTTATGTTCTAATAAATATGGAACTAAAATTCTAGATAGCAATAACTGCTCAATACATTTGGTAGCTAAAACACAGCCTTGTTGGGGCAGAAGGATAGTTGTATTTTAAAAACTATAAATTGTTAGGAAAATAAATAGTTAAGTATACATTTAAAAATTTAAGAGTAGCTGCTTATGGCATAGGCAAAATATAATCTATAGTTTCCAAATTAGCAGAGGTAAAAGTAAGAGAATTTGAAAAGTTATCAATTCAACAAAAGCAGTTAAGGTAAGCAAATGAATAAAACAAGGAGAAAGCATTGTAAACAGAAAATCAAAAGTAAATGGTAGAGATGGTAGAGGTAATTTTAAATAGATCATACTCATATGAATTGAACTTTCCAGTTAAACAACAGAGACTGTCAGGAATAAAAAAAGAAAACCCAGCTACCTGCTGTTTACAAAAGATGTGCAAATAATAAAATAGCATAGAAAGGTTGAAAATAAAGTAAAAAGTTATGGCAAGCAAATGCTAACCAAAAAAAAAGTTATAGTAGAATACGAGTATCAGATAAAATAACTGCTTTAAGCAAGTATTGATAAGGATAAAAAAACATTACATAATGATTAAAATTATATTAAAAAAGATAAAAATTTAAAAATCACCAAGAAGCTCTATCCAGCTAACCGTATAACCATGAAATTAAACAAAAAGTAACGAATTATAAGAAAAAAAAAGTAGATCAACAACAATATTGGGAAGTTTTAATATAATTTTATTAGAAACTCACAGATCAATTAAACAAAACTAAGTTGAGAGGTTGGTTAATGTTTTTAGCATTAACTTGCCTTGTGTGTGAATTGTAATTTGCAGCTCATCTTAAATGGTAGCTTTATCTTTCTACCTATTCCACTCCATTTGCTGTTTTAGTATAGCCTCCAGAACTAGGTGTCACAGGACTCCTGACCCTCAGGGATATTGGGGAAGATAACAGATCTGTCCTCTAGGCAGGAAAGCAGACTGGCATAAGTCCTGTGTGCACTGATTTCTATTCTTCCTTCCACCCCCACAGATAGGTAGGGGCTTTGTTTGTTTATTTATTTTGTTTTTTAAACTCTAGGTCAGGGTGGAAATCATTTGGAAGCTTTTCCCAAATCCCAGTTTCACAATGAGCCTGCCTAATGTGCCACACCCTGTATAGGGTGCTGTTGATCCCCACTGCTCTGAGGAATTCAAACTCCTAGCCAACTTCTACTTGCTTCCAGACCCAGAAGACCATCAGGGTCACAGCTCTAGCTTTACTAACCTAGTGGTGTTGCTTTTTCATTTCTGTTACCTAGAGATGATTATCTTGTGAATGAACCCAGAGACATCTCTTAATTTAAAAAAAAAAAGTTTTTGTGATTGGAGCTCTTGGAGAAGATGTGGAAATTCAAAGCATAGCTCACAATACCATTTTGACTATTTTCCTCTGCCTTTCTGGATGCGAGGAACTCTGTGGTCTTGCTACCTTCTTTGGCTTTACTCAGTAATAGGGGTTGAGGTTTCTTCTGTTCTCAAATGCCAGAAACCTATTAAGAATCTCTATAAATCTCCTCAGGCTTCTGGCGAAGGATGGGAGGCAGAGCACAAAGTCCCTTTGTTTCTTTCTCTCCTCTCTGATTTTCTGTGTTCATGAATTTGAGGAACTTTTAATATATTCTGCTGCTGAAAGCCTTACCCTTAAATCATCAGTCTTGTCCTGAATTCTTCAGAGCCTATGTGACTTTGTAACCTGAAGTTTTAAAATCCTAAAGGGCAAGGGATAAAATAAAACATTGGGGGTGGGGGGAGAAACTCCACAATTTACCATCTCATTATTATTCTATCGGAAAAGAGATTTCCATCTCTGCCAGTGTGTCCTGAAAGTCTATCTCTTTCCATTTCCTCAGAAGCCACATTCCTAACTACTCAGCCTCTCTTATCTCTTATTCTTCTATCCTGGATCTTTTCTGCTGAAGGCTCTCACCTCTTCGTAAGACAAAACCTCTCCTAGCTCTCTCATTTTATAGGCAAGCTTTCTGAAACCACTCAAGCATCTTTAGTTACCATCTACATGCTGATGACTCCCAAATTCACAACTCTAGCTCAAATTTCTCGCAAGTTCTCCAGATCCTCAAGATCTCTCAACTCCAGACAACTACAGTTCAACATGTCCACAACAAAATCATTATCTCTACATCCATTCATCTCTCCAAACTATTTCTTCTCTTATGCTTTCTATTTTCATTCAGTTTCCCAAGCAGAAACCTGGGAGTCTCCTTGATTTCTTCCCCTCCATCTCTCACAGCCAATAAATGACCAAGTTCTGCCATTATATTTCCATTTATGGCATATTTATAGCCAAGTATTTATTACATACCACTAGAGCGATAGCAGCATAATGAATTAAAGATGAGGTTAAGGTAGTAGAATAAAAAAATTAAAATGTCATTGGATTCAAGGTAAAAACATTTTTGGTAAAGGAAACATATTAGTATTACCCAATAGAACAGAAAGTTTAAAAGAATAAAAACTTACAATTGTTAGATTGTTAGATT
The DNA here is from genome assembly GCF_005190385.1 of Monodon monoceros. Lineage (NCBI taxonomy): Eukaryota > Metazoa > Chordata > Mammalia > Artiodactyla > Monodontidae > Monodon > Monodon monoceros. Next base: position 45,451,013 of record NW_021703774.1, on the reverse strand, counting down.
TAGTTAGAAGGTTCCTAGTGATCTCAAAATCACCTAAGGGGTAAAAGAGGGTTTTCTGCAGAGTGTCTAGCAGTTTAACAGCTGTCTGGACTGCACTGCTTTGTAATGATTTGTTTTAAATTGGTGTTTTCACTCTTATCATATGGGTAAGAGGTAAGAGAAGGGCAACACTCGCATGGTACCCAAGGGTCAAATTCATATGATATATTTTGTTTTGGAGAATATCAGCTTTTAAAATGGCAATACAAAGTTTCTCATGGTCTATATCAGCCTTTTTGAACTGGATCATTAAATGGAATCATCTCGAACTTGCCAGGCAGCAAGAACCAGGGATGTCCTATTCAGCAGATAGAGATTACTGAGTCTGAAAGTATATTTCAGAGGTCGCCAAGTCCCTTTCTTGTTTTTAATTCAGTCTGGGGATCTAGTCATTTCTTAGCGTCTCTCATGGAAAGTAAGTTCTAA